>NW_024058492.1:42500-53929 GCF_016432855.1 Salvelinus namaycush | reverse complement strand
TCCTGCTGTTGTGTACGGAGAAACTGACACACAAAACACACACACACACACACACACACACACACACACACACACACACACACACACACACTCACACACACACACACACACACACACACACACACACACTCACACTCACACTCACACTCACACTCACACACTCACACACTCACACACTCACACACACTCACACACTCACACACACATGTTGAGTGTTGACCTGTAGGTCTGGAGTTTTTGTAAAAGCAGCGTAGTGTCAGTTCATTATAATACGTCATGAACCTTCCCTGTCCACCCTAGAGAAACTGAACCTTCCCTGTCCACCCTAGAAGAAACTGAACCGTCCCTGTCCCCCTAGAGAAACTGAAACCGTCCCTGTCCACCCTAGAGAAACTGAACCTTCCCTGTCCACCCTAGAGAAACTGAACCTTCCTGTCCACCCTAGAGAAACTGAACCTTCCCTGTCCACCCTAGACAAACTGACCTTCCTGTCCACCCTAGAGAACTGAACCTTCCCTGTCCACCCTAGAGAAACTGAACCTTCCCTGTCCACCCTAGACAACCAGAACCTTCCCTGTCCACCCTAGACAAACTGAACCTTCCCTGTCCACCCTAGAGAAACTGAACCTTCCCTGTCCACCCTAGAGAAACTGAACCGTCCCTGTCCACCCTAGACAAACTGAACCTTCCCTGTCCACCCTAGACAACCAGAACTTCCCTGTCCACCCTAGAGAAACTGAACCTTCCCTGTCCACCCTAGAGAAACTGAACCTTCTCTGTCCACCCTAGAGAAACTGAACCTTCCCTGTCCACCCTAGAGAAACTGAACCTTCCCTGTTCACCCTAGACAACCGGAACCGTCCCTGTCCACCCTAGAGAAACTGAACCTTCCCTGTCCATCCTAGAGAAACAGAACCTTCCCTGTCCACCCTAGAGAAAGTGAACCTTCCCTGTCCACCCTTAGAGAAACTGAAACCTTCCCTGTCCACCCTAGACAAACTGAACCTTCCCTGTCCACCCTAGAGAAACTGAACCGTCCCTGTCCACCCTAGACAAACTGAACCTTCCCTGTCCACCCTAGAGAAACTGAACCTTCCCTGTCCACCCTAGACAACCAGAACCTTCCCTGTCCACCCTAGAGAAACTGAACCTTCCCTGTCAACCCTAGAGAAACTGAACCTTCTCTGTCCACCCTAGAGAAACTGAACCTTCCCTGTCCACCCTAGAGAAACTGAACCTTCCCTGTTCACCCTAGACAACCGGAACCGTCCCTGTCCACCCTAGAGAAACTGAACCTTCCCTGTCCATCCTAGAGAAACTGAACCTTCCCTGTCCACCCTAGAGAAACAGAACCTTCCCTGTCCACCCTAGAGAAAGTGAACCTTCCCTGTCCACCCTTAGAGAAACTGAACCTTCCCTGTCCACCCTAGACAAACTGAACCTTCCCTGTCCACCCTAGAGAGACTGTTTTACAGTCCAGACTGACGTTATCTTTAGCTTTACAGAGGCACATGCAGTGAGAGAATGATCATTCACTTTTTAATCAGCTTTATGAAGTGGAGGAGATTGATTGTCCCAATGGAGTATTTGTTTAGTAAGTGGACGTTGAAGCACAGTCTCATACACATCAACACGGTTACTGTGACACAGAAATAGATTCTTGTTCAGTGTCCTAACTGGCTTTGAAGAATGACCTGTCAGCCTTGGAGATATGAAGATCAGGGTTCAATCTCCAGTGAAATCATTTACTGTGTAGGTAGGAATGAGGATGGAGCATTGTATTCCTATGTGTTTGATAGCCTAGCATATAACTTGTGAAGTTTGGCCAGTTTATTTTGATGGATTGCCAGTTGCAGGAAAGAGAGTGTACAGGAGAAGCTAACAGGTGATCTTTTCTAGACTGTATTGAAAGAGAAGGAGAGAAGAGGAGAGGAGAAGAGAGGGGGGACAGGAGAGGCAGAGGGGGAGGAGAGAGGTAGGGAAAGAGGAGGGGAAGTATTACAGAGTGTGGAGAGAAGATGAAAGGACAGACGATGACGGTGATGGAGGAGAGGAGAGTACTGGACAAGACAGGAGAGAGTGATGGAAGAGAGGAGAGTACTGGACAAGACAGGAGAGAGTGATGGAGGAGAGGAGAGTACTGGACAAGACAGGAGAGAGTGATGGAAGAGAGGAGAGTACTGGACAAGACAGGAGAGAGTGATGGAAGAGAGGAGAGTACTGGACAAGACAGGAGAGAGTGATGGAAGAGAGGAGAGTACTGGACAAGACAGGAGAGCGTGATGGAGGAGAGGAGAGTACTGGACAAGACAGGAGAGAGTGATGGAAGAGAGGAGAGTACTGGACAAGACAGGAGAGCGTGATGGAGGAGAGGAGAGTACTGGACAAGACAGGAGAGAGTGAACAGAGGGAGGTATTGCAGCGGCATGACAGGGAGGAGAGTGTATGGAGAGATTATGGTGAGAGTATAGAGGGTTGTGGGTTCGATTCACGGGCCACCCACATGTTATTTTATTTATATTATTTGATATATTAGAAGATGCGAGGACAGGAGGGAGTGTGAAGGGGAGGAGAGAAGGTATTATAGAGTATGGAGAGAAGAGGAGAGGAGAGGTAGGAGAGAGTAAAGGACAGACAGAGGAAAGCAGAGGACAGACAGGAGCAGGACAGAGGAGAGGACCGCAGCAGAGATGTCCCTGTTTTGAGCAGCCTGCTCCCTCTGTGATGTCAACATACAGTACACCCACTCTGCAGGTGGAGGGAATCACAGAGGCCACTGCGTATACATACCATTGTGTGTGCGTGTGTGGGTGTGGGTGTAGATGTGGGTGTGGGTGTGTGGGTGTGTGTTTGCTCACCACTTCTCAGACAGACACCCAGCCTGCTTACTGTACAGAGAACTGAGTTGCCCTCTGCCCTTTAACCTCTATATAGGTCATTTAGCAGATATTTGATCCAAAACAACTTGTAGTCATGCATGCATATATTTTTCGTATGGGTGGCCCCAGTGAGAATCGAATCCACAGAGTCAAAACCAAGCTACTAAATAATGCTCTCTTTCTATACTTTCTATACTCTCTCTCTCTCTCTCTCTCTCTCTCTCTCTCTCTCTCTCTCTCTCTCTCTCTCTCTCTCTCTCTCTCTCTCTCTCTCTCTCTCTCTCTCTCTCTCTCTCTCTCTCTCTCTCTCTCTCTCTCTCTCTCTCTCTCTCTCTCTATCTTTCTCTTTCTCTCTCTCTCTCTCTCTCTCTCTCTCTCTCTCTCTCTCTCTCTCTCTCTCTCTCTCTCTCTCCTGGTGACAAATCCCCTCTCTCAGCGACAGTCCACAGTCCTCTGTGGAATGATGAAAAACGGATTTGTCAAAGCACTTTAAACCACTCCTGCCTTCCAGGGGGAGAGGACATTTCATTGGCTGCCACAGCTGGACTGGGACGGTTCCCACACTGTGATTGACCGTATCCCCGTGGGTCCGGTTACCTTGACCACAGGTTATACAGCGATCCATTGATAACAGATGTGTTTACAAACAGACCTCCAACTCTAGTCACTGGAACTCACTCTCCCCACCTGGACAAGCACTGAATGTTGTTAGTATTACGTCTGGTGAAGAGGAGAAATAACAGTAATGGCTGGTGGTTGTATGGTCATTGTTTTTGCATGGATAGTACTTCAAAACTCATAATACACAGAGAAGAAAGTTGACATTTTGACAATAAAGTAAACATTTATTTTCAAGAATAATATCAAAATAAAATTTCTAGAATAATGTCAAAATGTTTCAAGAATAGAGTAAAAAACATTTGATATTTTCAGTAGGCTACAGCAGGATATTTTTCCCAGCCATAATCACAAGCAACAGCTGCGATCAGCACAGACCACGGTGCACAGCTGTACGGAATACATAGGAACTTCACCATTCTCCCTTCTCAGACCTCACCACTCCCCTAGTCAAGTATCAACCCTGTGCTAGTCAAGTGTCACCCCTCCCCTTCAACCCTCCTCACCCTTGAATTGGTCAGTTATCACCCCTGCTCTGGTCAAGCCTCACTTCTCCTTCTCACCCCTCACCCTTGCACTCATTTAATCACAATAATGAGCTTTTCAATTGGCCAACATACATGCTAAGAGCCGACAACAGCAACAACAACAATGCATGTGGAAGTATAAGATAGCTGGTCATTATGTATGATCATCATCATAATGAACTAGGATTCAATTCATTACAATGACAATGTTGCTAGCTAATATGGATGTTGTTGGCACTACACTGGCCGCATGTCAACACAACCACTCCACTTCCTGGATCTTGGCTAACATATTGCAATCTTAGAATCCTGGTACACCACCATAGCTTAATATTGCTAAATAACATGAGTTGGTTAATCAATTAAAGCAATCAAAGCCCATTTCAAACATATTTCCTACATTTAAGCAAATGAATTGTGTGTAACTCATTGGTTCTGCTTTGTAACTAGACCTACCCCCATCTAGTTTAGCTGAAAGGTGAAGTTCTCTAGTTTGTGTATGGAAACATATTTCCATACGCTGTTGTTGCTTGTATCTTCAAAATGACATGTGTTCTGACCAATAGACATGCTCATTGTGATACAGTATGACATGTGTTTAGGCCTATAAGGGGAAGGGGGATACCTAGTCAATTGTACAACTGAATGCCTTCAACTGAAACGTGTCTTTGGCATTTAACACAACCCCTCTGAATCAGAGAGGTGAGGGTGGCTGACATAATCGACATCCACATCTTCGGCGCCCGGGGAACAGTGGGTTAACTGCCTTGTTTAGGGGCAGAACAACAGACTTTTACCTTGTCAGCTCAGGGATTCAATCCAGCAACCTATCGGTTTCTGACCAATAGACATGCTCATTGTGATGTGACATGTGTTCTGACCAATAGACATGCTCATTGTGATGTGACATATGTTCTGACCAATAGACATGCTCATTTGATATGACATGTGTTCTGACCAATAGACATGCTCATTGTGATATGACATGTGTTCTGGCCAATAGACATGCTCATTGTGATATGACATGTGTTCTGACCAATAGACATGCTCATTGTGATGTGACATGTGTTCTGACCAATAGACATGCTCATTGTGATATGACATGTGTTCTGACCAATAGACATGCTCATTGTGATGTGACATGTGTTCTGACCAATAGACATGCTCATTGTGATATGACATGTGTTCTGACCAATAGACATGCTCATTGTGATATGACATGTGTTCTGACCAATAGACATGCTCATTGTGATGTGACATGTGTTCTGACCAATAGACATGCTCATTGTGATATGACATGTGTTCTGACCAATAGACATGCTCATTGTGATATGACATGTGTTCTGACCAATAGACATGCTCATTGTGATATGACATGTGTTCTGACCAATAGACATGCTCATTGTGATATGACATGTGTTCTGGTCAATAGACATGCTCATTGTGATATGACATGTGTTCTGACCAATAGACATGCTCATTGTGATATGACATGTGTTCTGACCAATAGACATGCTCATTGTGATATGACATGTGTTCTGACCAATAGACATGCTCATTGTGATATGACATGTGTTCTGACCAATAGACATGCTCATTGTGATATGACATGTGTTCTGACCAATAGACATGTGTTCTGGCTAATAGACATGCTCATTGTGATAGGACATGTGTTCTGGCCAATAGACATGTGTTCTGGCCAATAGACATGTGTTCTGGCTAATAGACATGCTCATTGTGATATGACATGTGTTCTGGCCAATAGACATGTGTTCTGGCCAATAGACATGTGTTCTGGCTAATAGACATGCTCATTGTGATATGACATGTGTTCTGGCCAATAGACATGTGTTCTGGCCAATAGACATGTGTTCTGGCCAATAGCCATGCTCATTGTGATGTGACATGTGTTCTGACCAATAGACATGCTCATTGTGATATGACATGTGTTCTGACCAATAGACATGCTCATTGTGATTTTAAATATATAAAGTATGTGGTGTCCTGCAGGGGGTGAGAATTGACTGATGCATGGATGAGAGAGGTGAGGCAGAGGGGTGATAACTGACCAATGCAGGGTGAGAGTTGAGAATGAGGGGTGACACTTGACTAGTGCAGGATGATACTTGACTAGGTGAGCGGTGAGGTCTGAGGAGGAGGAATGAGGAAGTTTCTGATATTATTTAACTAGGCAAGTCAGTTAAGAACTAATTCTTATTTACAACGACGGCCTACCAGGGAACAGTTATTCTTAATATAATGCCTTGTTCAGGGGCAGAACCACAGATTTTTACCTTGTCAGCTCAGGGATTCGATCCAGCAACCTTACTGGCCCAACGCTCTAACCACTAGGCTACCTGCCGCCAATAGCCCATGTGGTTCCTCCTTCTGAAAGAGCCAGTCTGCGGCACGACCTCTTCACGGTCCACAACCTCTTCACAGTCCACGACCTCTTCACGGTCCACAACCCTTCACAGTCCACAACCTCTTCACGGTCCACAACCTCTTCACGGTCCACAACCCTTCACAGTCCACAACATCTTCACAGTCCACGACCTCTTCACGGTCCACAACCCTTCACAGTCCACGACCTCTTCACAGTCCACAACCTCTTCACAGTCCACAACCTCTTCACGGTCCACAACCTCTTCACGGTCCACAACCTCTTCACGGTCCACAACCACTTCACAGTCCACAACCTCTTCACAGTCCACAACCTCTTCACAGTCCACAACCTCTTCACGGTCCACAACCCCTTCACGGTCCACAACCTCTTCACGGTCCACAACCCCTTCACGGTCCACAACCTCTTCACAGTCCACAACCTCTTTCTTGGTCCACGACCGCTTCACAGTCCACGACCTCTTCACGGTCCACAACCTCTTCACGGTCCACGACCTCTTCACGGTCCACGACCTCTTCACAGTCCACAACCTCTTCACAGTCCACAACCTCTTCACGGTCCACGACCTCTTCACAGTCCACGACCTCTTCACGGTCCACGACCTCTTCACGGTCCACAACCTCTTCACGGTCCACAACCTCTTCACGGTCCACAACCTCTTCACAGTCCACAACCCCTTCATGGTCCACGACCTCTTCACAGTCCACAACCTCTTCACAGTCCACGACCCCTTCACGGTCCACAACCTCTTCACGGTCCACGACCCCTTCACGGTCCACGACCTCTTCACGGTCCACGACCCCTTCACGGTCCACAACCTCTTCACGGTCCACAACCTCTTCACGGTCCACGACCCCTTCACGGTCCACAACCTCTTCACAGTCCACGACCTCTTCACGGTCCACAACCTCTTCACGGTCCACAACCTCTTCACGGTCCACAACCTCTTCACAGTCCACAACCTCTTCACAGTCCTAATGCTTATAATAATGAATAAAAGAGTCAACATTTCCTTCTTACTACGGCCAATTCTAAAGTGTAGTTTCACCAGGTCATCTAACTCAGGCATTTCAACTGTGGTGCTCAGCAACAGGCAGGTTGACCTTTATTGTCATGAGTCTTGTCCTGGAGGCAGAACTGAATCATTTCCCCTTAGAAAGGCCAGCTGCAAAGTCAAAATTAGCATTTGCTTTTTGGTCTTAATTTAAGGTTAAGGTTAGGGTTAGGTTTAAAATCTGATTTTATGACTCCCTGATAAAATATAAGTTAAATAAATTAAAACAAAAATGACTTTTGTCTGTGGCTGTAACGGGCTTCCTCCTTCTCCTCATCCGAAGAGGAGTAGCAAGGATTTGACCAAAGTGCAGCGGGTTGTGAATACATAATGATTTATTAAAGCAAACGACGAAACACGAAAACAAACACTTGGAAGGATTACAAAATAACAAAACAACGTAGACTGACCTGAACGTAAGAACTTACATGTAACACGAAGAACGCACAAACAGGGAAAACAGACTACACAAAACCCGAACGAACAAACATACCGAAACAGTCCCGTGTGGCGCAACATACACAGACACGGAAGACAACCACCCACAACAAACAATGTGAAACAACCTACCTTAATATGACTCTCAATCAGAGGAAACGCCAAACACCTGCCTCTAATTGAGAGCCATACCAGGCAACCCATTAACCCAACATAGAAAACACATAACATAGACTACCCACCCAAAACTCACGCCCTGACCAATTAAACACATACCAAACAGAAAACAGGTCAGGAACGTGACAGAACCCCCCCCCCCTCAAGGTGCGAACTCCGGGCGCACCCCTACAACTCAAGGGGAGGGTCTGGGTGGGCATCTGTCCGCGGTGGCGGCTCCGGCGGTGGACGAGGACACCACTCCACCACTGTCTTTGTCCCTCTCCTTCGCGTCCTTTGAGTGGCGACCCTCGCCCCCGACCATGGTCCAGGAACCTTCACTAAGGCCCCTCCTACATAGAGGAGACAGCTCAGGACAGAGAGGTAGCTCAGGACAGAGATGTAGCTCAGGACAGAGAGGTAGCTCAGGACAGAGAGGTAGTTCCGGACAGAGAGGTAGCTTAGGACAGAGGGACAACTCTGTACTAATGGCAGCTCCGGACTGAGTGGCAGCTCCGGACTGGGTGGCAGCTCCGGACTGGGTGGCAGCTCCGGACTGGGTGGCAGCTCCGGACTGAGTGGCAGCTCCGGACTGAGTGGCAGCTCCGGACTGAGTGGCAGCTCATGACTGTAGGGCAGCTCATGACTGTAGGGCAGCTCATGACTGTAGGGCAGCTCTGGCAGCTCCTGACTGGCTGGCGGTTCTGGCAGCTCCTGACTGGCTGGCGGCTCTGGCAGCTCCTGACTGGCTGGCGGCTCTGGCAGCTCCTGACTGGCTGGCGGCTCTGGCAGCTTCTGACTGGATGGCGGCTCTGGCAGCTCCTGACTGGCTGGCGGCTCTGGCAGCTCCTGACTGGCTGGCGGCTCTGGCAGCTCCTGACTGACGGACGGCTCTAATGGCTCGTGGCAGACGGATGGCTCAGAAGGCGCTGGGCAGACGGATGGCTCAGAAGGCGCTGGGCAGACGGATGGCTCAGAAGGCGCTGGGCAGACGGATGGCTCAGAAGGCGCTGGGCAGACGGATGGCTCAGACGGCGCTGGACAGACGGATGGCTCAGACGGCGCTGGGCAGACAGATGGCTCAGACGGTGCTGGGCAGACAGATGGCTCAGACGGTGCTGGGCAGACGAGCAGTGCAGGCGGCGTTGGGCAGACAGCCGACTCTGACCTGCTGAGGCGCACAGTAGGCCTGGTGCGTGGTGCCGGAACTGGTGGTACCGGACTGGAGACACGCACCTCAAGGCTAGTGCGGGGAGCAGGAACAGGGCACACTGGACTCTCGATGCGCACTATAGGACTGGTGCGTGGTTCCGGAACTGGAGGTACCGGGCTGAGGGCACGCACCTCAGGGCGAGTGCGGGGAGAAGGAACAGTGCGTACAGGGCTCTGGAGACGCACAGGAGGCTTGATGCGTGGTGCCGAAACTGGAGACACTGAGCTTGAGACACGCACCACAGGGAGAGTGCGTGGAGGAGGAACAGGGCTCTGGAGACGCACTGGAAGCCTGGTGCGTGGTGTAGGCACTGGTGGTACTGAGCTGGGGCGGGAAGGTGGCGCCGGATATACCGGACCGTGCAGGCGTACTGGCTCCTTTGAGCACTGAGCCTGCCCAACCTTACCTGGTTGCATGCTCCCCGTAGCCCGTCCAGTGCGGGGAGGTGGAATAACCCGCACTGGGCTGTGTTGGCGAACCGGGGACACCATGCGTAAGGCTGGTGCCATGTACACCGGCCCGAGGAGACGTACTGGAGGCCAGATATGTTGAGCCGGCTTCATGGCACTTGGCTCAATGCTCACTCTAGCCCGGCTAGTGCGGGGAGGTGGAATAACCCGCACCGGGCTATGAACACGTACAGGAGACACCATGCGCTCTACTGCGTAACACGGTGTCTGCCCGTACTCTCGCTCTCCACGGTAAGCCCGGGAAGTTGGCGCAGGTCTCCTACCTGACTTCGCCACACTACCCTTTAGCCCCCCCCCCAATAAATTTTTGGGTTGTACTTGCGGGCTTCCAGCCTTGCTTCCGTGCTGCCTCCTCATATCGTCGCCTCTCCGCTTTAGATGCCTCCAGCTCCGCCTTGGGACGGCGACACTCCTCTGGCTCTGCCCAGGGTCCTTCTCCGTCCAGAATCTCTTCCCATGTCCAATCCTCCTTGACCCACTGCTGCTGTCGTTGCTGTCCGTTAACCCGCTGCTTGATCTGGGTTTGGTGGGTGGTTCTGTAACGGGCTTCCTCCTTCTCCTCATCCGAAGAGGAGTAGCAAGGATTTGACCAAAGTGCAGCGGGTTGTGAATACATAATGATTTATTAAAGCAAACGACGAAACACGAAAACAAACACTTGGAAGGATTACAAAATAACAAAACAACGTAGACTGACCTGAACGTAAGAACTTACATGTAACACGAAGAACGCACAAACAGGGAAAACAGACTACACAAAACCCGAACGAACAAACATACCGAAACAGTCCCGTGTGGCGCAACATACACAGACACGGAAGACAACCACCCACAACAAACAATGTGAAACAACCTACCTTAATATGACTCTCAATCAGAGGAAAACGCCAAACACCTGCCTCTAATTGAGAGCCATACCAGGCAACCCATTAACCCAACATAGAAAACATATAACATAGACTACCCACCCAAAACTCACGCCCTGACCAATTAAACACATACCAAACAGAAAACAGGTCAGGAACGTGACAGTGGCAGCTAGTGACTGCCTCCAGAACAAACCTGTAGCCTACCTGCAACAAGGAGCCAGGGTGGCATGCAATTGACCAAATCCCCTACTTTAATCTTAAAATATAACTGCTACTTTATTCTCACAATTTTGAGTTTATTCTCTAAATTAAATGTCACTTTTATTCTCGAAATGTAATTTATATTTTATTCTACAGGTAATGCCTCTTTTTCATAAACAAAAGGAGATTTTTATATCACTTTTTTTCTTTCTTCGCTTTTCCCTAATCCTCATCCGTAACAAAGACTCTCTTTGTAAAGAAAAAGACTTCCCTATAAAATGAAATGATAAACAGCTGAGACCAGAAGCCACGGTGTCCAGTTATAAGTACTACTCCACAGAGGCAGAAATAGTGTTGGCAGAAGTTTATGTTGTTCGTTATTTGTTGTATCCTATTTCATTGGTAAACAACATTGACCTGGCAGCTTAGTCCCTCTGCGTCTTGGCACCACTTTGACAAATCTACTTTTCCCTTTCAATTCCCCTATAACTTATGGAGTAGGCCACCAATTTCATCTTCCCACTACTTAAGGTCCATACTGTAATGGAAATCAATGAGAAGATGGCACCACTTTTACAAGGTTCCTTGGAGAATTCTTGC
>NW_024058492.1:15000-37500 GCF_016432855.1 Salvelinus namaycush | reverse complement strand
CACAGACCCACACACCCTGACAGACTTCACCCTCTAACACAGACCCACACACCCTGACAGACTTCACCCTCTAACACAGACCCACACACCCTGACAGACTTCACCCTCCAACACAGACCCACACACCCTGACAGACTTCACCCTCTAACACAGACCCACACACCCTGACAGACTTCACCCTCTAACACAGACCCACACACCCTGACAGACTTCACCCTCTAACACAAACCCACACATCCTGACAGACTTCACCATCCAACACAGACCCACACAACCTGACAGCCTTGGAGGCGAGCAGAGCAGGTCCCACTGCTGTCTCTGTCCCATCTGATCCAATGATGATACACTATATGACTTAAAGTATGTAGACACCTGATCGTCCAACATCTCAGTCTAAAATCATGGGCATTAATATGCAGTTGGTCCCCCCTTCGCTGCTATAACAGCCTCCACTCTTCTGGGAAGGCTTTCCACTAGATGTTGGAACATTGATGCGGGACTTGCTTCCATTCAGCCATAAGAGCATTAGTGAGGTCGGGCACTGATGTTGGGTGTTCCAATTCATCCCAAAGGTGTTCGATGGGGTCGAGGTCAGGGCTCTGTGCAGGCTAGTCAAGTTCTTTCCACACCGATCTCGACAAACTATTTCTGTATGGACCTCGCTTTGTGCACGGGGGCATTGTCATGCTGATACAGGAAAGTCCCTTCCTCAAACTGTTGCCATAAAGTTGGAATGTCATTATATGCTGTAGCGTTAAGATTTCCCTTCACTGGAACTAAGGGGCATAGCCCGACCAATGAAAAACAGCCACATACCATTATTCTTCCTCCACCAAACTTTACAGTAGACAGTATGCATTGGGGCAGGTAGAGTTCTCTTGGCATCCAGCAAACCCAGATTCGTCTGTCGGACTGACAGATGGTGAAGTGTGATTCATCACTCCAGAGAACATGTTTCCACTGAGTCCAATGGCGGTGAGCTTTACACCACTCTAGCCGACGCTTGGCATTGCGCATGGTGATCTTAGGCTTGTGTGCGGCTGCTCGGCCATGGAAACCCATTTCATGAAGCTCCGGATGAACAGTTCTTGTGCTGACGTTGCTTCCAGAGGCAGTTTGAAACTCGGTAGTGAGTGTTGCAACTAAGGACAGACCATTTTTATGTTCTACGCACTTCAGCACTCGGCGGTCCTGTCCTTTGAGATTGTGTGGACTACCACTTTGCGGTTAGGCCGTTGCTGCTCCTAGATGTTTCAACTTCACATTAACAGCACTTACAGTTGAGCGGGTCAGCTCTAGCAGGAGGACAGGGTTCTGCTGGCAAGGAGGGGGGAGGACAGGATTCTGCAGGCAGGGAGGAGGGAGGACAGGGTTCTGCTGGCAGGTTTGGGATTTGCAGCTATCAGCAGGAGAGATCTCTGCAGAGCAGAACATTACTCCTTGGGGTGAGAGAGAGAGAGGGAGAGGAGGACAGAGAGAGAGAGAGTGAGAACCACACATAGCTAGGACGTGGGGAAGAAACTAAGAATAAGGAAACCCAAGGAGGGATCGAGGAGGACAGAGAGAGGGAGGGAGCGAGGGGGACAGAGAGAGGAGAGAGCGAGGAGGACAGAGAGAGGAGGGAGCGAGGCAGACAGAGAGAGAGCAATGACAGGGACCAGGGAGCCAGAGCAGGGGCTGAAGGGAAGTAAAGGAAGGAAAAAAAAAAAAAAAAAAAAAAGGAATACTAGGACGAGAATGAAAGGGAGGGAGGAGGACAGAGAGAGGAGGGGGGGACAGAGAGAGATGGAGGGAGGACAGTGAGACAAGGAGGGAGGAGGACAGAGAGAGGAGGAGGGAGGACAGAGCGAGATGGAGGGAGAGGACTGAGAGAGAAGGGGGGAGGACAGTGAGCGAAGGAGGGAGGAGGACAGTGAGAGGGGAAAGGAGGACAGAGAGAAAATGAGCGAGGAGGACAGCGAGAGAAGGGGGGAGGACAGATAAAAAAGGAGGGAGGACAGAGAGAGAAGGAGGGAGGGAGGAGGACTGAGGGAAGGAGGGAGGAGGACAGAGAGAAAATGAGGGAGGGAGGAGGACTGTGAGGGAACGAGGGAGCAGGACAATGAGAGAAGGCGGGAGGCGGACAGTGAGAGAAGGAGGGAGAAGGACAGAGCGAGAAGGGGGGAGGAGGACGTGAGAGAAGGAGGGAGGAGGACAGAGAGAGAAGGGGGGAGGACAGTGAGAGAAGGAGGGAGGAGGACAGAAAGAGAAGGAGGGGACAGAGAGAGAAGGAGGGAGGATGACAGTGAGAGAAGGAGAAGAAAATGAGAAAACCTTCCCTCAGTACTTGGCTCATCCTATGTTCTAATCAGTACTGTATTTAACATGAGTGATTGGTGAACAAGTAGGAGAGTCCATTGACTATAGTAGGATTGCTTCAGAATCCTCCAGTGACCTTGATAATTGAAGTATTCAGTGATGTAGTTAAGTGTTCCATGCTGTATCATTCAGTGATTAGTGTGTAGCCTCCTCAACAGGCCCAGTCAAAAGGCCCAGTCATTTAGTGGAGGACACTCTTCATCTCCCTTCCCCATTCACACACACACACACACACACACACACACACACACACACACACACACACACACACACACACAAACACACACACACACACACACACACACACACACACATACACCCTGTAGTTTAGTGGTCACCAACCTTTTCTGAGTCAAGATCACTTTGTGAGACAAAATGCAGGCCGAGATCTACCGCTCAGATTCTTTTTTAAAACATGACTTAAAAAGCATAAGCCTACACTTTTGGGGCGGCAGGTTAGAGCAGGTAGCCAGGTAGCCTAGTGGTTAGAACAGGTAGCCTAGTGGTTAGAACAGGTAGCCTAGTGGTTAGAACAGGTAGCCTAGTGGTTAGAGCAGGTAGCCTAGTGGTTAGAGCAGGTAGCCCAGTGGTTAGAACAGGTAGCCTAGTGGTTAGAGCAGGTAGCCTAGTGGTTAGAGCAGGTAGCCTAGTGGTTAGAGCAGGTAGCCTAGTGGTTAGAACAGGTAGCCTAGCGGTTAGAGCAGGTAGCCTAGCGGTTAGAGCAGGTAGCCTAGCGGTTAGAGCAGGTAGCCTAGTGGTTAGAGCAGGTAGCCTAGCGGTTAGAGCAGGTAGCCTAGCGGTTAGAGCAGGTAGCCTAGCGGTTAGAGCAGGTAGCCTAGCGGTTAGAGCAGGTAGCCTAGTGGTTAGAGCAGGTAGCCTAGTTGTTAGAGCAGGTAGCCTAGCGGTTAGAACAGGTAGCCTAGCGGTTAGAGCAGGTAGCCTAGTGGTTAGAGCAGGTAGCCTAGTGGTTAGAGCAGGTAGCCTAGTGGTTAGAGCAGGTAGCCTAGTGGTTAGAGCAGGTAGCCTAGCGGTTAGAGCAGGTAGCCTAGCGGTTAGAGCAGGTAGCCTAGCGGTTAGAACAGGTAGCCTAGCGGTTAGAGCAGGTAGCCTAGCGGTTAGAGCAGGTAGCCTAGTGGTTAGAGCAGGTAGCCTAGTGGTTAGAGCAGGTAGCCTAGGTGTTAGAGCAGGTAGCCTAGTGGTTAGAGCAGGTAGCCTAGTGGTTAGAGCAGGTAGCCTAGGTGTTAGAGCAGGTAGCCTAGTGGTTAGAGCAGGTAGCCTAGCGGTTAGAGCAGGTAGCCTAGGTGTTAGAGCAGGTAGCCTAGTGGTTAGAGCAGGTAGCCTAGTGGTTAGAGCAGGTAGCCTAGTGGTTAGAGCAGGTAGCCTAGTGGTTAGAGCAGGTAGCCTAGTGGTTAGAGCAGGTAGCCTAGTGGTTAGAGTGTTGGGCCAGTAACCGAGAGGTTGGTGGATCGTATCCCTGAGCTGACAAGGTAAACATCGGTTGTTCTACCCCTGAACAAGGCACGGGTGTTGTTTCACCCGAGACGAAGTCAGTATATCCTACAAAACACCGGCTTTGAGGGCATTATCACTTTTATACAAGGGGTTACCAACATATTCAAATAATGATTGACATGTTTTCATTAAAAACATTGTTTTGATCAATTTATTAATACTATTTCATCCTTCCACAAGATACAGTCCCGACACAAGTCTAGGGTTGCTACCCAAGCCGGTTGGTCGTTCACTCTGTTTGTTCGGTTGCTAGAGACGCGACCCAGTCGTTCAGTCTTTGTGTTCTGTATCTATGGACTCGACATAGTCGTTCAGTCTTTGTGTTCTGTATCTATGGACGTGACCCAGTCGTTCAGTCTTTTTGTTCTGTATCTATGGACGTGACCCAGTCGTTCAGTCTTTTTGTTCTGTATCTATGGACGCGACCCAGTCGTTCAGTCTTTTTGTTCTGTATCTATGGACGCGACCCAGTCGTTCAGTCTTTTTGTTCTGTATCTATGGACGCGACCCAGTCGTTCAGTCTTTTTGTTCTGTATCTATGGACTCGACCCAGTCGTTCAGTCTTTTTGTTCTGTATCTATGGACGCAACCCAGTCGTTCAGTCTTTGTGTTCTGTATCTATGGACTCGACCCAGTCGTTCAGTCTTTGTGTTCTGTATCTATGGACGTGACCCAGTCGTTCAGTCTTTTTGTTCTGTATCTATGGACGTGACCCAGTCGTTCAGTCTTTTTGTTCTGTATCTATGGACGCGACCCAGTCGTTCAGTCTTTTTGTTCTGTATCTATGGACGCGACCCAGTCGTTCAGTCTTTTTGTTCTGTATCTATGGACTCGACCCAGTCGTTCAGTCTTTTTGTTCTGTATCTATGGACGCAACCCAGTCGTTCAGTCTTTTTGTTCTGTATCTATGGACGCGACCCAGTCTTTCAGTCTTTTTGTTCTGTATCTCTGGACGCGACCCAGTCGTTCAGTCTTTTTGTTCTGTATCTATGGACGCGACCCAGTCGTTCAGTCTTTTTGTTCTGTATCTATGGACGCGACCCAGTCTTTCAGTCTTTTTGTTCTGTATATATGGACGCGACCCAGTCGTTCAGTCTTTTTGTTCTGTATCTATGGACGCGACCCAGTCGTTCAGTCTTTTTGTTCTGTATCTATGGACGCGACCCAGTCGTTCAGTCTTTTTGTTCTGTATCTATGGACTCGACCCAGTCGTTCAGTCTTTTTGTTCTGTATCTATGGACTCAACCCAGTCGTTCAGTCTTTTTGTTCTGTATCTATGGACTCGACCCAGTCGTTCAGTCTTTTTGTTCTGTTTCTATGGACGCAACCCAGTCGTTCAGTCTTTTTGTTCTGTATCTATGGACGCGACCCAGTCGTTCAGTCTTTTTGTTCTGTATCTATGGACTCGACCCAGTCGTTCAGTCTTTGTGTTCTGTATCTATGGACGTGACCCAGTCGTTCAGTCTTTTTGTTCTGTATCTATGGACGTGACCCAGTCGTTCAGTCTTTTTGTTCTGTATCTATGGACGCGACCCAGTCGTTCTGTTCTGTATCTATGGACGCGACCCAGTCTTTCAGTCTTTTTGTTCTGTATCTATGGACGCGACCCAGTCGTTCAGTCTTTTTGTTCTGTATCTATGGACGCGACCCAGTCGTTCAGTCTTTTTGTTCTGTGTCTATGGACTCGACCCAGTCGTTCAGTCTTTTTGTTCTGTATCTATGGACGCAACCCAGTCGTTCAGTCTTTTTGTTCTGTATCTATGGACTCGACCCAGTCGTTCAGTCTTTGTGTTCTGTATCTATGGACGTGACCCAGTCGTTCAGTCTTTTTGTTCTGTATCTATGGACGCGACCCAGTCGTTCAGTCTTTTTGTTCTGTATCTATGGACGCGACCCAGTCGTTCAGTCTTTTTGTTCTGTATCTATGGACTCGACCCAGTCGTTCAGTCTTTTTGTTCTGTATCTATGGACGCAACCCAGTCGTTCAGTCTTTTTGTTCTGTATCTATGGACGCGACCCAGTCGTTCAGTCTTTTTGTTCTGTATCTATGGACTCAACCCAGTCGTTCAGTCTTTTTGTTCTGTATCTATGGACGCAACCCAGTCGTTCAGTCTTTTTGTTCTGTATCTATGGACGCGACCCAGTCGTTCAGTCTTTTTGTTCTGTATCTATGGACTCGACCCAGTCGTTCAGTCTTTTTGTTCTGTATCTATGGACGCGACCCAGTCTTTCAGTTTTTTTGTTCTGTATCTATGGACGCGACCCAGTCGTTCAGTCTTTTTGTTCTGTATCTATGGACGCGACCCAGTCGTTCAGTCTTTTTGTTCTGTATCTATGGACGCGACCCAGTCTTTCAGTCTTTTTGTTCTGTATATATGGACGCGACCCAGTCTTTCAGTCTTTTTGTTCTGTATCTATGGACGCGACCCAGTCTTTCAGTATTTTTGTTCTGTATCTATGGACGCGACCCAGTCGTTCAGTCTTTTTGTTCTGTATCTATGGACTCGACCCAGTCGTTCAGTCTTTTTGTTCTGTATCTATGGACTCAACCCAGTCGTTCAGTCTTTTTGTTCTGTATCTATGGACTCGACCCAGTCGTTCAGTCTTTTTGTTCTGTTTCTATGGACGCAACCCAGTCGTTCAGTCTTTTTGTTCTGTATCTATGGACGCGACCCAGTCGTTCAGTCTTTTTGTTCTGTATCTATGGACTCGACCCAGTCGTTCAGTCTTTGTGTTCTGTATCTATGGACGTGACCCAGTCGTTCAGTCTTTTTGTTCTGTATCTATGGACTCGACCCAGTCGTTCAGTCTTTGTGTTCTGTATCTATGGACGCGACCCAGTCGTTCAGTCTTTTTGTTCTGTATCTATGGACGCGACCCAGTCGTTCAGTCTTTTTGTTCTGTATCTATGGACTCGACCCAGTCGTTCAGTCTTTTTGTTCTGTATCTATGGACGCAACCCAGTCGTTCAGTCTTTTTGTTCTGTATCTATGGATGCGACCCAGTCGTTCAGTCTTTTTGTTCTGTATCTATGGACGCGACCCAGTCTTTCAGTCTTTTTGTTCTGTATATATGGATGCGACCCAGTCTTTCAGTCTTTTTGTTCTGTATCTATGGACGCGACCCAGTCTTTCAGTATTTTTGTTCTGTATCTATGGACGCGACCCAGTCGTTCAGTCTTTTTGTTCTGTATCTATGGACGCAACCCAGTCGTTCAGTCTTTTTGTTCTGTATCTATGGACTCGACCCAGTCGTTCAGTCTTTTTGTTCTGTATCTATGGACTCGACCCAGTCGTTCAGTCTTTTTGTTCTGTATCTATGGACGCGACCCAGTCGTTCAGTCTTTTTGTTCTGTATCTATGGACGCGACCCAGTCGTTCAGTCTTTTTGTTCTGTATCTATGGACGCGACCCAGTCGTTCACTCTTTTTGTTCTGTATCTATGGACGCGACCCAGTCGTTCAGTCTTTTTGTTCTGTATCTATGGACTCGACCCAGTCGTTCAGTCTTTTTGTTCTGTATCTATGGACGCAACCCAGTCGTTCAGTCTTTTTGTTCTGTATCTATGGACTCGACCCAGTCATTCACTCTTTTTGTTCTGTATCTATGGACGCGACCCAGTCGTTCAGTCTTTTTGTTCTGTATCTATGGACGCGACCCAGTCGTTCAGTCTTTTTGTTCTGTATCTATGGACGCGACCCAGTCGTTCAGTCTTTTTGTTCTGTATATATGGACGCGACCCAGTCTTTCAGTCTTTTTGTTCTGTATCTATGGACGCGACCCAGTCTTTCAGTATTTTTGTTCTGTATCTATGGACGCGACCCAGTCGTTCAGTCTTTTTGTTCTGTATCTATGGACTCGACCCAGTCGTTCAGTCTTTTTGTTCTGTATCTATGGACTCAACCCAGTCGTTCAGTCTTTTTGTTCTGTATCTATGGACGCGACCCAGTCGTTCAGTCTTTTTGTTCTGTATCTATGGACGCGACCCAGTCGTTCAGTCTTTTTGTTCTGTATCTATGGACGCGACCCAGTCTTTCAGTCTTTTTGTTCTGTTTCTATGGACGCAACCCAGTCGTTCAGTCTTTTTGTTCTGTATCTATGGACGCGACCCAGTCGTTCAGTCTTTTTGTTCTGTATCTATGGACGCGACCCAGTCGTTCAGTCTTTTTGTTCTGTATCTATGGACGCGACCCAGTCGTTCAGTCTTTTTGTTCTGTATCTATGGACGCGACCCAGTCTTTCAGTCTTTTTGTTCTGTATATATGGATGCGACCCAGTCTTTCAGTCTTTTTGTTCTGTATCTATGGACGCGACCCAGTCTTTCAGTATTTTTGTTCTGTATCTATGGACGCGACCCAGTCGTTCAGTCTTTTTGTTCTGTATCTATGGACTCGACCCAGTCGTTCAGTCTTTTTGTTCTGTATCTATGGACTCAACCCAGTCGTTCAGTCTTTTTATTCTGTATCTATGGACGCGACCCAGTCGTTCAGTCTTTTTGTTCTGTATCTATGGACGCGACCCAGTCGTTCAGTCTTTTTGTTCTGTATCTATGGACGCGACCCAGTCTTTCAGTCTTTTTGTTCTGTATCTATGGACGCGACCCAGTCGTTCAGTCTTTTTGTTCTGTATCTATGGACGCAACCCAGTCATTCGTTCTAAATGTTCCATTGCCATACTGGCTGGCAACAATCTTATCCCTTGCTGTCTAGCTAGCCAACTACGGCTAACTTAGTCACGTCAAAAAGTGCAGACAGAATAACAGCAAAGTAGCTGCGTTTGTTTAAGCTGTTTTCTAGTGACATTTATTTGGATACATCCATAACAATGAGCTAATGAGGCGCGATTTCGCCTGGCATAGAAAATGTGCTCTCTCGTCAGGACACTGTTGGTCAGAGGATCTAGCCAACAACACAGCAACACAATCACTTCAAACTGAAGCTGGAAAGACTGCAAACTAGCTGTACTTCATTTCATTTGACCTTTTTCAGTTGAATTGTTTTTGTATATATCCATAAAAATGATGCCAGCTGATTGATGATTTCGACTGGCTGAGAAACACTTCCTGCTTGTCTGTCTCATCCCAACCATTACTATGAGACAGCTGGAGGTCCAATTTGAATATTGAAACAAATGCAAATGTCGGAGGGACAGACAGCAAGGTTTATACAAATCTCTGCTGTTGAAAACTAAAGGTTAGTCTAAAAGAAATGGGATTTAATGTCTAGATGCTTTTTATAGTGGAGATCAAGTTTATAAATTGCTTGGCTGGGCTGATGAGGCAGTGGATTGCGCAGTCAGATGGAACAGAGTAAAGGCATTAGGCATTTTAACATCATAGATTTAGCTGGTGGTAACTTGTGTGGAATAGACACCGGCTGGAATGCGGTTTTAACCAATCAGCATTCAGGATCAGTATAACATTAGACAGTAACAGTGTCCAAATAAAACAAGGCAGTCTGCCTGACACTGAAAGTACTACTTAGAATGCATGCTTAATACATTGATTTATACTAAGTGGTATCTTAGAGTGGAGTTTGGAACAGACTGTATCCAAATAGGATTTAGTACTATTCAAAAATATTGCAGTATGGGGAGATTGTCACCATGGTTAGTATGAATAATATCACAATGACACAGTAACTGAGTCCAAATAAATACTGTCTTGAAACTGATTCAATTGATACACACTAGTTCATAATGTCACCATAGCACCACAGCACTGTAACTAAGTGTCCACAAAGTCTATTAAATAGATCCAGGCTGACAGTGAATGAAGTGCTTAGTTCTGTCTCTGTCCCTGATTCTCCCAGGGTGTTGATTGGCTGGCTTGGCCCGTGGCTACGTTTGGAAGATTAAACTGTGCTGCAGTATGGACTCATGGCCAGGCACACACACACACACACACACACACACACACACACACACACACACACACACACACACACACACACACACACACACACACACACACACACACACACACACACAGTGTGCAGTAAGGAGTCAGTGGCCAGGGCCACATGATGTGAGAGGGATGGAGGCCCAGGAAGGACAAACTGAGCAGAGTGGAGATGACCTTCAGCATGAAGACAAAGAGACACTCACAGCTCAGAATAGAGGCAGAGAAACACGACTCTCATCATCGTCGCTGTTGTGTGGAACACTTTGATAAACATCTGTGTGTGTCTGTCTGTGTGTGTGTGTGTGTGTGTCTGTGTGTGTGTGTCTGTCTGTGTGTGTGTGTGTGTGTGTATACACGTGCGTGCATGTGTGTGTGAGCATGCGTTTGCTTGTCTATGTGTGTGTGTGTGTGTGTGTTCCCCATTCCCTTAGCTGATTCATCATTTTATCCCTGCAGCCCAGACGTTCTGTCAATCCAATGCCAAATCTTGTGTAGTGTCTCTGTCAGGTCTAGAGCTTGGAATGGCAAACAAATATTAAATTTGATTCATTTCCTCCATCATTCATCTACTTCAGCATGTAATCTAAACCATATTGTTTCAGTCAGGCAGTGATGATGAATGAAGAATCAGAGCGCGATAGCAAGTTTGTTGCTCATCAAACAATGACATTTGCATAGCCTGTCTCTCCTGACTAATATAACACGGACTTGCCTACTGCAAGAGTTAAAGCCAATTGTATTTAAAGTGCATCATCACAAAGTCTCAATAGAAGACTCTGTAGCGGCTCTAAACACAGAATGGGTTGCTGACCTTCTGCAGGCATTGGGGTCGATAGCAATCAGAGACTGTAATCTGTGTTGTAATGAATGTAATGAACCAGCAAGGTCAAAGGCCGCAGCACTACATATAAGGAAATTCTCTCTCTCTCTCTCTCTCTCTCTCTCTCTCTCTCTCTCTCTCTCTCTCTCTCTGTCTCTCTCTCTCTCTCTCTCTCGATTCAATTCAATTCAAAGGGCTTTATTGGCATGGGAAACATATGTTAACATTGCCAAAGCAAGTGAAGTAGATAATAAACAAAAGTGAAATAAACAATAAAAATGAACAGTAAACATTACACTCACAGAAGTTCCAAAACAATAAAGACATGACAAATGTCGTATTATGTATATATACAGTGTTGTAACAATATGCAAATGGTTAAAGTACAAAAGGGAAAATAAATAAACATAAATATGGGTTGTATTTACAATGTTGTTTGTTCTTCACTGGTTGCCCTTTTCTTGTGGCAACAGGTCACAACTATTTGTGCTGTGATGCCACACTGTGGTATTCCACCCGGTAGATATGGGAGTTTATCAAAATCGGGTTTGTTTTCGAATTCTTTGTGGATCTGTGTAATCTGAGGGAAATATGTGCCTCTAATATGGTCATACATTTGGCAGGAGGTTAGGAAGTGCAGCTCAGTTTCCATCTCATTTTGTGGGCAGTGTGCACATAGCCTGTCTTCTCTTGAGAGCCAGGTCTGCCTACGGTGGCCTTTCTCAATAGCAAGGCTATGCTCACTGAGTCTGTACATAGTCAAAGCTTTCCTTAATTTTGGGTCAGTCACAGTGGTCAGGTATTCTGCCACTGTGTACTCTCTGTTTAGGGCCAAATAGCATTCTAGTTTTCTCAGTTTTTTTGTAAATTTTTTCCAATGTGTCATGTAATTATCTTTTTGTTTTCTCATGATTTGGTTGGGTCTAATTGTGTTGCTGTCCTGGGGCTCTGTGGGGTCTGTGTTTGTGAACAGAGCCCCAGGACCAGCTTGCTCTTCTCCAGGTTTATTTCTCTGTAGGTGATGGCTTTGTTATGGAAAGTTTAGCAATCGCTTCCTTTTACATGGTTGTAGAATTTAACGGCTCTTTTCTGGATTGTGCATGCTCTGCATGCATTATTTGGCGTTTTACGTTGTACGCGGAGGATATTTTTGCATAATTTTGCATGCTGAGTCTCAATTTGGTGTTTGTCCCATTTTGTGAATTGTTGGTTGGTGAGCGGACCCCAGACCTCACAACCATAAAGGGCAATGGGTTCTATAACTAATTCAGGTATTTTTAGCCAGATCCTAATTGGTATGTTGAATTTTATGTTTCTTTTGATGGCATAGAAAGCCCTTCTTGTCTTGTCTCTCAGATGGTTCTCAGCTTTGTGGAGGTTACCTGTGGCGCTGATGTTTAGGCCACGGTATGTATTGTTTTTTTGTGTGCTCTAGGGCAACGGTGTCTAGATGGAATTTGTATTTGTGGTCCTGGCAACTGGACCTTTTTTGGAACACCATTACTTTGGTCTTACTGAATTTACTGTCAGGGCCCAGGTTTGGTAGAATCTGTGCAGAGGATCTAGGTGCTGCTGTAGGCCCTCCTTGGTTGGTGACAGAAGCACCAGATCATCAGCAAACAGTAGACATTTGACTTCTCTCTCTCTCTCTCTCTCTCTCTCTCTCTCTCTCTCTCTCTCTCTCTCTCTCGCTCTCTCCCTCTCTCTCTCTCTCTCTCTCTCTCTCTCTCTCTCTCTCTCTCTCTCTCTCTCTCTCTCTCTCTCTCTCTCTCTCTCTCTCTCTCTCTCACTCACTCACTCACTCACTCAGATGCTGAGTGGAACAGTAAGGAAAGAGTCACTTCTTAAATGAAAATGTCTCAGACATATCAATAGAATTAGCCTACTGGAATTGGCAAAGCCCCTCAGACTATTTGAGGGGTAATTTGGCTGCACCGTCATGGGTACACTCAATATGGCTGACAGCTGACATGGTCTACTATTCTAGAGTCCCAAATTAAGCCGCCTCAGATTCCCTTCCCAAATGAAGCTATTTCTGAAACTCACTTAGATAATACCTTTGATAATACAGTGGTAGCAATACATGGTTATAACATCCAATGGGCCAATGGGGGCGGTGTTGCGGTCTATATTCAGGGCCATATTCCTGTAAAACTTAGAGAGGATCTCATGTTAAATACTGTTGAAGTAATATGGCTACAGGTTCATCTGCCTCACCTGAAGCCCATTCTTGTGGGAAGCTGCTATAGAACACCAAGTGCTAACAGTCAGTATCTGGATAATAATGTGTGAAATGCTTGATAATGTATATCATATCAACAGAGAGGTATATTTTCTGGGTGAAAGGATTGGACTGTTTTTTTCAAATTTTCGCCTAAAATGACATACCCAAATCTAACTGCCTGTAGGTCAGGACCTGAAGCAAGGATTTGCATATTCTTATACCATTTGAAAGGAAACACCTTGAAGTTTGTGGAAATGTGAAATGAATGTAGGAGAATATAACACATTAGATCTGATAAAAGATAATACAAAGAAAAAAATGTATTTTTTCTTCTTTTTTCCCGTCATCTTTGAAATGCAAGAGAAAGGCCATTAACTGACTTAGGACTCCAGGCGCAATTTAGATTTTGGCCACTAGATGGCAGCAGTGTTTGTGCAACGTTTTAGACTGATCCAATGAACCATTGTATTTCTGTTCAAAATTTTCTATCAAGTCTGCACAAATATGCATAATTGGTCAATATATACATTTTCAAGTACATAACTGTGCACTCTCCTCAAACAATAGCATGGTATGTTTTCACTGTAATAGCCACTGTAAATTGGACAATGCCGTTAGATTAACAAGAATTTAAGCTTTCTGCCCATATAAGATATGTCTATGTCCTGGGAAATGTTCTTGTTACTTACAACGTCATGCTAATCACATTAGCGCACATTAGCTCAACCGTCCCGAGGGTGGGACACCGATCTATAGAGATCCTTAAGAGGTTTTTAAGGTACACAAATGTAATAGTTTTACATTCTCTTTTACACACGAAGATGTACCTCCCCACACAACATGTCTGTGCTCTTTCTTAATGAGGGAGATGTCACGGAACACGGACACGTCACCGGATGTCATCAGAGGTATGTTTTCTTTTTCCCAGTGATCTAGAATGGTTAGACGTTGTACTTCATGTTCTATGAGGTGTTCATTCAAACTCTGACAAAGAGTGACACTCTCTAAGGTATGTTTAATGCTCTTTATACATTTGATAGCAAGGCGCTGCACGGGCGGCTAGCCACCAAAACAACATCAAATGAACCTTGCATCCATTGCAGTTTTTTTTTATTTAACCAGGCAAGTCAGTTAAGAACAAATCCTTATTTAGAACGACAGCCTCCCAGGGAACAGTGGGTTAACTGCCTTATTCAGGGGCAGAACAACAGATTTTTACCTAGTCAGCTGGGGGATTCGATCAACCTTTCGGTTACTGGCCCAAGACTCTAACCACTAGGATACCTGCCCCTTATTACCAGACTATGAGGTGGGCGTGTCTCTCAGGTTTACCTGAGAACACAGGGTACACAATCTGGGAGAAACATGCAGAGGTTCACCAGAGGAGAAAACGAGTAAGCCTTTTTCAACAAGCAGCATCTGTGTAACACTAGGTTTATTAGTCCTGTATTACTCCTGGTCCTGTATTACTCCTGGTCCTGTATTACTCCTGGTCCTGTATTACGCCTGGTCCTGTATTACTCCTGGTCCTGTATTACTCCTGGTCCTGTATTACTCCTGGTCCTGTATTACTCCTGGTCCTGTATTACTCCTGGTCCTGTATTACTCCTGGTCCTGTATTACTCCTGGTCCTTGGAATACAACGGTCCTGTATTACTCCTGGTCCTTGGAATACAACGGCCCTGTATTACTCCTGGTCCTGTATTACTCCTGGTCCTGTATTACTCCTGGTCCTGTATTACTCCTGTTCCTGTATTACTCCTGGTCCTGTATTACGCCTGGTCCTGTATTACTCCTGGTCCTTGGAATACAACGGCCCTGTATTACTCCTGGTCCTGTATTACGCCTGGTCCTGTATTACTCCTGGTCCTGTATTACGCCTGGTCCTGTATTACTCCTGGTCCTGTATTACGCCTGGTCCTGTATTACTCCTGGTCCTGTATTACTCCTGGTCCTGTATTACTCCTGGTCCTGTATTACTCCTGGTGCTGTATTACTCCTGGTCCTGTATTACTCCTGGTCCTTGGAATACAACGGTCCTGTATTACTCCTGGTCCTTGGAATACAACGGCCCTGTATTACTCCTGGTCCTGTATTACTCCTGGTCCTGTATTACTCCTGGTCCTGTATTACTCCTGTTCCTGTATTACTCCTGGTCCTGTATTACTCCTGGTCCTGTATTACTCCTGGTCCTGTATTACTCCTGGTCCTGTATTACTCCTGGTCCTGTATTACTCCTGGTCCTGTATTACTCCTGGTCCTTGGAATACAACGGTCCTGTATTACTCCTGGTCCTTGGAATACAACGGCCCTGTATTACTCCTGGTCCTGTATTACTCCTGGTCCTGTATTACTCCTGGTCCTGTATTACTCCTGTTCCTGTATTACTCCTGGTCCTTGGAATACAACGGCCCTGTATTACTCCTGGTCCTGTATTACTCCTGGTCCTGTATTACTCCTGGTTCTTGGAATACAACGGTCCTGTATTACTCCTGGTCCTGTATTACTCCTGGTCCTTGGAATACAACGGTCCTGTATTACTCCTGGTCCTGTATTACTCCTGGTCCTTGGAATACAACGGCCCTGTATTACTCCTGGTCCTGTATTACTCCTGGTCCTGTATTACTCCTGGTCCTGTATTACTCCTGGTCCTTGGAATACAACGGTCACACATGGCCCTATTACATGTTTCAAGTTATATATTTAAGTCTAGAAGAGTAGAATGAAAACAGGCATTGAATTCCAACCACCTGGTCTAGAGTGGCTGATATAGCCCTGTAGTTCCATTAATCACCTGGTCTAGAGTGGCTGATATAGCCCTGTAGTTCCATTAATCACCTGGTCTAGAGTGGCTGATATAGCCCTGTAGTTCCATTAATCACCTGGTATAGAGTGGCTGATATAGCCCTGTAGTTCCATTAATCACCTGGTCTAGAGTGGCTGATATAGCCCTGTAGTTCCATTAATCACCTGGTCTAGAGTGGCTGATATAGCCCTGTAGTTCCATTAATCACCTGGTCTAGAGTGGCTGATATAGCCCTGTAGTTCCATTAATCACCTGGTCTAGAGTGGCTGCTTTAGCCCTGTAGTTCTATTAATCACCTGGTCTAGAGTGGCTGCTTTAGCCCTGTAGTTCTATTAATCACCTGGTCTAGAGTGGCTGCTTTAGCCCTGTAGTTCTATTAATCACCTGGTCTAGAGTGGCTGCTTTAGCCCTGTAGTTCTATTAATCACCTGGTCTAGAGTGGCTGCTTTAGCCCTGTAGTTCTATTAATCACCTGGTCTAGAGTGGCTGCTTTAGCCCTGTAGTTCTATTAATCACCTGGTCTAGAGTGGCTGATATAGCCCTGTAGTTCTATTAATCACCTGGTCTAGAGTGGCTGCTTTAGCCCTGTAGTTCTATTAATCACCTGGTCTAGAGTGGCTGATATAGCCCTGTAGTTCTATTAATCACCTGGTCTAGAGTGGCTGCTATAGCCCTGTAGTTATATTAATCACCTGGTCTAGAGTGGCTGATATAGCCCTGTAGTTCCATTAATCACCTGGTCTAGAGTGACTGATATAGACTGATATAGCCCTGTAGTTCTATTAATCACCTGTTCTAGAGTGGCTGATATATCCCTGTAGTTCCATTAATCACCTGGTCTAGAGTGACTGATATAGACTGATATAGCCCTGTAGTTATATTAATCACCTGGTCTAGAGTGACTGATATAGCCCTGTAGTTCTATTAATCACCTGGTCTTGAGTGGCTGATATAGCCCTGTAGTTCTATTAATCACCTGGTCTAGAGTGGCTGCTTTAGCCCTGTAGTTCTATTAATCACCTGGTCTAGAGTGGCTGATATAGCCCTGTAGTTCTATTAATCACCTGGTCTAGAGTGGCTGATATAGCCCTGTAGTTCCATTAATCACCTGGTCTAGAGTGGCTGATATAGCCCTGTAGTTCTATTAATCACCTGGTCTAGAGTGGCTGATATAGCCCTGTAGTTCTATTAATCACCTGGTCTAGAGTGGCTGATATAGCCCTGTAGTTCTATTAATCACCTGGTCTAGAGTGGCTGATATAGCCCCCATTGTGCCATTAAACACTAATTGCCTCTGTATCAGAACTGCGTTGACTTTTATTCTGTGAAAATAACAGTAATCATGAGCTAGGTACACGTTTTGGCACAAATTCTGTTTCCTTTCCGTGCCTGTAGCTCTGCGCACTGACAGTATCACATGCACAACTTGTTGCATATCTCGTTTGATTATAATGACCATTGGGTAGGTGTTTGTGGGCGTACACTACCAGTCAAACGTTTGGACTGGTAGTCTACTCTTTCAAGAATGTTTCTTTATTTTTACTATTTTCTACATTGTACATGTCAGTTGTTTCTCTTTGCTTATTTGAGCTGTTCTTGCCATAATATGGACTTGGTATTTTACCAAATAGGGCTATCTTCTGTATACCATCTCTACCTTGTCACAACACAACTGATTGGCTTTAATGTATTATAAGTAAAGAAATTCCACAAATGAACAAGGCACACCTGTTAATATATTTTTTTAAATGAACCTTTATTTAACTAGGCAAGTCAGTTAAGAACAAATTCTTATTTACAATGACAGCCTATTCCAGCCAAACCCCGGTGACGCTGGGCCAATTGTGCACCACCCAATGGGACTCCCAATCACGGCCAGATGTGATACAGCCTTGATTTGAACCAGGTACTGACTCCTCTTGCACTGAGATGCAGTGCCTTAAACCACTGCACCACTCGGGAGCCCAAATGCATTCCAGATGACTACCTCATAAAGCTGGTGGAGAGAATGCCAAGAGTGTGCAAAGCTATCATCAAGGCAAAGGGTGACTAGTTTGAAGAATATAAAATATAAAATATTTTGTTTAACACTGTTTTGGTTACTACATGATTCCATATGTGTTATTTTATTGTTTTGATGTCTTCACTATTATTTTAAAATGTAGACAACAGTGAAAATTTGACTATTTTCACAATAGTCCAATAATTTCATAAGCTATCAAAAACTACAATCAATGTAAGAATGATAAATGTCAAAGGTTGGAATTCCCCTTGAATATCTCTCAATCTGGGTTTGGTGAGGCTTTAAAGTGAAGTTCAGACTTGAATTGTATGAATATGCATTGCTTGAGTCTGATGCATTTGTTTAGTGTGTTCTAATGTTTTCTTCGTGTTTTGCTTCTAGCTGCACGGTGGAGAGTGCTTGCAGAGGATGAGAGAGACATTTGGACGTGAGCTGTTGACCTGATTAGTAATGCGGAGGATGGCCTGCAAAACGACAAACCAGTGTGGCTTTGTCAACTACTACAGAGCCGCTTGGAGAGGGACCAGAGCTACTTGGCGAGCGACACCACACGGATCATGTCTGGGGAGTTTTCATCAAGGCAACCTAGATCCCACGGACCCCTCAACGCTATAGCAAAACACTAACCCAAATGAAGGCTCGCTCTGGGCCAAGCGCTGGAAAAAGTGGTGCTTGAATATTATTTCTGAAGATGTGTGATATTAAAAATAAAAATCATTAAAAGTAATTCATTCATTTATTCATTCATAATTCACTGTAATGAATTAATGTAATAATAAATTGTGTTTTTAATATACCAGTGACAGTCACTACGGCAAGCTAGCAATGATTAGCATTAGCATTCGGTGGGGTGAATAAGCATGCTCAACCTGCGGACCGAGGTTGATAATACATCCTCTTGGATGTAATATTAAATATGCAAAACAGGACATAAATTAATGTAGGAGCCTTTCTAAAAGCAGTATAAGACCTATAACAAGATTACAGTTAGACAGACCTTGTAGCAGTCCTACGTTATGAAGAATATATTTTGATCCTCTTCTCAGAGGGCAACAGTTTTGTGTCACTGTTAATTGCAAACAGTATTGATTTGAGATTCAATTTCACACCAGAAAAAAGGTTCCAACAGGGTTCTTCGGCTGCCCCACATGTTGTCCACCCAATCAAAGGACCAGAGGATGAATCTAGTATTGAAATCATAAGCTACAGCTATCTAGCACTGCAGTGCATAACATGTGGTGAGTAGTTGACTCAAAGAGAAAGAAATACAATAATTGAACAGTTCTTAACAACTTAATTTCTTCAAAAAAAGCAGAAGAGAGCGAGAGAAAGCTAGCCATATTATTTTTTTAACTTTCACTTTGCAGCTAGCTAATTTAACTCAAACACCCGGCTCAAACAGAGAGGAATGCTATTTATGTTAGCTAGCAGATTAAGGCTATCCAACACTGGAACTCTTCCAAATCAAGGTAAACCTTCTGTTTAATTAATTTATTGCCACCAGGGCCCGCTGGTGTAACTGCTAAACTGCTTGCTGTACACTGTACTGCATGTTTGTAGCGGGTTTACTAACGCATTAGTTCTAGTAGCTACTGTATGTTGACTATGACGCAAGCTAATATGGTGACATTTATGGTATGAAGGTTTGGCTTGAAATTGTTTTTGTTGCCTGGTCACAGACACCTGTTGTGTTGTACACTGAAGTCCACAAGCGAAGGGAAAAGGTGAGAGGAGGAGAGCGTGTAGATGCCAGAAGGAATGAGTAAAGTGATGATGCTGTTTGTATGTGGCTATTAATGAAAGTGAGGGATCAACCAACTGAAACTCTTATTTGCCAACTGTTTGGACTAATGATTCCACCCCAGATCAGCTAGATGCAGGCAAGAGTGTGCAAGGTGTTACTGAATGTGTCAATGTCTGTCACCTTGATTACTCCAATTTGTCTCTCAACCTGTGCACCTACTGCGCGTTATAAACTGTCATTCGTAGGCTAGGTTGTAGCAACCTCGTGATGGGTACAGGGAACATTAGAGCATCATGTAGTAACCTGAACCTATCCATGTTACATTGAGCTGGGTGAATGGAATATGAATGACAATAATCCAATATGCTGTAATAGAAATAAGGCCAGGCTCATAAAACAATTGTCCTCCCTAATCTTACACAGCACCAACCGCCACTGGTGTAGGCCTATTGAAACAAACTGACATTCTTAATAATTGGCTATTTCACACATGAATACAGATTCAAAATTGAGTGGCAGACATGTACAGTACATGACTAGAGTATCTAATGTTGGTACAGTACTGCAGTATCTTTCTAATGTTGTTTCTTTTGACATTAGTCAACAGGTAATGTGATTAGTGAGAAGGTAAATCCTGGTTTCAAGCTGCCTTGACAGAAGTTATATAATGTTCTTGTGTTTCCAAGACTGCATGAGAAGGAGTATATTCTGTAGCTAACGGCTGGAGATGAGTAGGCATTAGCTTCCCTGTGGTACACACACACACACCCTGACGCCCACGCACACACACACACACACACCCTGACACACACACACACACACACACACAGCACACGTCGTTATCTTTAGAGTGAAAACACCATTAGGGAAATCCCTCATGTTAATGTGATGGTGACAAAGCCACACAAAAAGCCAGAGAAGGCAGGTGCTCCATGCAGATAGATGATAGCTATGGTTATGAAACAACGTAACATGGTGAACCATAAGGGATCTTGTCTTGTTCTATTATCTTTGGATTCGTTGTTATTATGTTATTATTCTGGGTGCTTGCTGTAGTCTTGGCCCTTACTAGCGCTCTGTGAGTGTGTGTGTGTGTGTGTGTGTGTGTGTGTGTGTGTGTGTGTGTGTGTCTGTCTGTCTGTCTGTCTGTCTGTCTGTCTGTCTGTCTGTCTGTCTGTCTGTCTGTCTGTCTGTCTGTCTGTCTGTCTGTCTGTGTGTGTGTGTGTGTGTGTGTGTGTGTGTGTGTGTGTGTGTGTGTGTGTGTGTGTGTGTGTGTGTGTGTGTGTGTGTGTGTGTGTGTGTGTCTTGGGGGTGTTTGGCTCTGCACATTAGCAGGTCTAAAGTGGAGAACATCTTTCACTTTGGATGTGTTTTAACCACAGACTGTATCTAGCCCTGTTGGTGATGATATATCCCTGTTGGTGATGCTATTGCCCTGTTGGTGATGCTATAGTCCTGTTGGTGATGCTATTGTCCTGTTGGTGATGCTATAGTCCTGTTGGTGATGCTATTGTTCTGTTGGTGATGCTATAGTCCTGTTGGTGATGCTATTGTCCTGTTGGTGATGCAGTAGCCCTGTTGGTGATGCTATTGCCCTGTTGGTGATGCTATTGTCCTGTTGGTGATGCTATTGTTCTGTTGGTGATGCTATAGTCCTGTTGGTGATGCTATTGTCCTGTTGGTGATGCAGTAGCCCTGTTGGTGATGCTATTGTCCTATTGGTGATGCTATTGCCCTGTTGGTGATGCTATAGCCCTGTTGGAGTTGTTATAGCCCTGTTGGTGATGCTATAGCCCTGTTGGTGATGCTATTGTCCTGTTGGTGATGCTATTGCCCTGTCGGTGATGCTATAGCGCTGTTGGTGATGCTATTGTCCTGTTGGTGATGCTATTGCCCTGTTGGTGATGCTATTGCCCTGATGGTGATGATATAGCCCTGTTGGTGATGCTATAGCCTTGTTGGTAATGATATAGCCCTGTTGATGATGTTATAGCCCTGTTGGTGATGCTATTGTCCTGTTGGTGATTATATTGTCCTGTTGGTGATGCTATAGCCCTGTTGGTGATGCTAAAGCCCTGTTGGTGATGCTATTGCCCTGTTGGTGATGCTATTGCCCTGTCGGTGATGCTATAGCGCTGTTGGTGATGCTATTGTCCTGTTGGTGATGCTATTGCCCTGTTGGTGATGCTATTGCCCTGATGGTGATGATATAGCCCTGTTGGTGATGCTATAGCCTTGTTGGTAATGATATAGCCCTGTTGATGATGTTATAGCCCTGTTGGTGATGCTATAGCCCTGTTGGTGATGCTATTGTCCTGTTGGTGATTATATTGTCCTGTTGGTGATGCTATAGCCCTGTTGGTGATGCTATTGTCCTGTTGGTGATGCTATTGCCCTGTTGATGATGTTATAGCCCTGTTGGTGATGCTATAGCCCTGTTGGTGATGCTATAGCCCTGTTGGTGATGCTATAGCCCTGTTGGTGATGCTATTGCCCTGTTGGTGATGCTATAGCCCTGTTGGTGATGCTATAGCCCTGTTGGTGATGCTATAGCGCTGTTGGTGATGCTAAAGCCCTGTTGGTGATGTTAAAGCCCTGTTGGTGATGCTATTGCCCTGTTGGTGATGCTATAGCCCTGTTGGTGATGCTATAGCCCTGTTGGTGATGCTATAGCCCTGTTGGTGATGCTATAGCCCTGTTGGTGATGCTATAGCCCTGTTGGTGATGCTATAGCCCTGTTGGTGATGCTAAAGCCCTGTTGGTGATGCTATTGCCCTGTTGGTGATGCTATCGCCCTGTTGGTGATGCTATAGCCCTGTTGGTGATGCTAAAGCCCTGTTGGTGATGCTATTGCCCTGTTGGTGATGCTATAGCCCTGTTGGTGATGCTAAAGCCCTGTTGGTGATGCTATAGTCCTGTTGGTGATGATATTGTCCTGTTGGTGATGATATTGTCCTGTTGGTGATGCTATTGTCCTGTTGGTGATGTTATAGCCCTGTTGGTGATGATATTGTCCTGTTGGTGATGATATTGTCCTGTTGGTGATGCTATAGCCCTGTTGGTGATGCTATAGCCCTGTTGGTGATGCTAAAGCCCTGTTGGAGATGCTATA
>NW_024058492.1:0-12500 GCF_016432855.1 Salvelinus namaycush | reverse complement strand
CATATTGTAGTGCTGTAGACAACTCTTCTAAATCTCTACCCTGGTCTCATATTGTAGTGCTGTAGACAACTCTTCTAAATCTCTACTCTGGTCTCATATTGTAGTGCTGTAGACAACTCTTCTAAATCACTACTCTGGTCTCATATTGTAGTGATGTAGACAACTCTTCTAAATCACTACTCTGGTCTCATATTGTAGTGCTGTAGACAACTCTTCTAAATCTCTACCCTGGTCTCATATTGTAGTGCTGTAGACAACTCTTCTAAATCTCTACTCTGGTCTCATATTGTAGTGCTGTAGACAACTCTTCTAAATCTCTACTCTGGTCTCATATTGTAGTGCTGTAGACAACTCTTCTAAATCTCTACTCTGGTCTCATATTGTAGTGCTGTAGACAACTCTTCTAAATCTCTACCCTGGTCTCATATTGTAGTGCTGTAGACAACTCTTCTAAATCTCTACCCTGGTCTCATATTGTAGTGCTGTAGACAACTCTTCTAAATCTCTACCCTGGTCTCATATTGTAGTGCTGTAGACAACTCTTCTAAATCTCTACTCTGGTCTCATATTGTAGTGCTGTAGACAACTCTTCTAAATCTCTACCCTGGTCTCATATTGTAGTGATGTAGACAACTCTTCTAAATCTCTACTCTGGTCTCATATTGTAGTGCTGTAGACAACTCTTCTAAATCACTACCCTGGTCTCATATTGTAGTGATGTAGACAACTCTTCTAAATCTCTACCCTGGTCTCATATTGTAGTGATGTAGACAACTCTTCTAAATCTCTACTCTGGTCTCATAGTTTACTACTGTTTTCTTTGTGCTCAGGAGAAGACCGTCCAAGAGAGAATGTGGTGGGCAGCACAGCAGACGGCCAGGCGGCAAACGGCGGGGCACCGGGGGCAGAGCCTGCTACGGGGAGGTGGAGACTTCGTTGCTGCATCAAAATCACGGCCGTACAGGTGCGGAAGGCGCTGTGGGGCGTTGCCATGGTGATATGTGTGTGCTCATCGTGGGCGGGGTCCACCCAGCTCGCCAAGCTCACCTTTAAGCAGGTAAAGAACCTGACAAAGTTGCATGCTAAAAACACACAAACTCAGATTGACACGATCCACCACTGAGTGCTAGCGATTGCCAGATGAAACCTGTTAATAAGAATGTTAAAGTCATTTGTTTTGGATACCCAGTTTGACGCTCCCTTCACCCTCACCTGGTTCGCCACCACCTGGAACTGCCTGTTCTTCCCCCTCTACTACATCGGACACCTGTGTAAGAGCCCTGAGAGACAGACCCCCAGACAGAGGTTCAGGTAATCAATCAATCAATACAATGTATTTATACTGTTTACATCAACTGTTGTCCTAAAGGTTTAACAAAGAACACCAGGGGACAAAGAAGGAGTGAAAACTATTTCAGACTGCATTGAGAGGCATAGCAGAGTATCATGGAAACCCAAATGTAGCCTTGTTGTAACATAATATGCCATTTTATCAAGTTTATACATCATAATGGTGGCTCTGGTGTTTCATGATGGCTCTGGGATTAATATTACCTCTGGTTGTCTAAAAGTGGAGGTAAAAAGTCATTACTTTCCTGAGTTAGGTGGGAGGTATAGTGTGTTGAACTGCAGCAGTCTCTAGATGGACAAAAGCCTGTGCCTACAGTTAGATCAGCTTAGTCACATGACGTGCTCTTCCTCTGAGAGGAATTCCTTATCTCTACAACCCACTGGGCTGCTGCTGCACACACATAGAAGTGTGTGTGTGTGTGAGTGTGTGCGTGTGTGTGTGTGTGTGCGAGAGCTTGTGTGTGTGCATACATGCCTCCATGCCTGTGAGTGCTTCCAGTCCTGCGCTCGTGCTCGTACGTGTGTGTCTGTGCATGCTTGCATGTGTGTGCGTGTTTGTCAGAGGTTCTAAGAGTGCTTATGCAAGGATCTGGTTCTGGGCTCTCCCTGCTCCCCTGGCTCTGACTGTGTGGCCTGCATACTGAACAGCCTTTATAATGTTATCTAACACAGCCTTTATAATGTTATCTAACACAGCCTTTATAATGTTAGCTTACTAACACAGCCTTTATAATGTTAGCTTACTAACACAGCCTTTATAATGTTATCTAACACAGCCTTTATAATGCCATCTAACACAGCCTTTATAATGTTATCTTACTAACACAGCCTTTATAATGTTAGCTTACTAACACAGCCTTTATAATGTTATCTTACTAACACAGCCTTTATAATGTTATCTTACTAACACAGCCTTTATAATGTTAGCTTTCTAACACAGCCTTTATAATGTTATCTAACACAGCCTTTATAATGTTATCTTACTAACACAGCCTTTATAATGTTAGCTTACTAACACAGCCTTTATAATGTTATCTAACACAGCCTTTATAATGCCATCTAACACAGCCTTTATAATGTTATCTTACTAACACAGCCTTTATAATGTTAGCTTACTAACACAGCCTTTATAATGTTATCTAACACAGCCTTTATAATGTTAGCTTACTAACACAGCCTTTATAATGTTATCTAACACAGCCTTTATAATGTTAGCTTTCTAACACAGCCTTTATAATGTTAGCTTTCTAACACAGCCTTTATAATGTTATCTAACACAGCCTTTATAATGTTATCTAACACAGCCTTTATAATGTTATCTTACTAACACAGCCTTTATAATGTTAGCTTTCTAACACAGCCTTTATAATGTTAGCTTACTAACACAGCCTTTATAATGTTAGCTTTCTAACACAGCCTTTATAATGTTATCTAACACAGCCTTTATAATGTTATCTAACACAGCCTTTATAATGTTAGCTTACTAACACAGCCTTTATAATGTTAGCTTCCTTTCTAACACAGCATTTATAATGTTAGCTTCCTTTCTAACACAGCCTTTATAATGTTATCTTACTAACACAACCTCTATAATGTTAGCTTACTAACACAGCCTTTATAATGTTATCTTACTAACACAGCCTTTATAATGTTAGCTTACTAACACAGCCTTTATAATGTTAGCTTACTAACACAGCCTTTCTACTCATTCACCTTTCAGCTGATGCTGTATAGCCTTCAGAAAGATGGATGTATGCAGAAAGTACAAATACAAAGACATGACATGTTGTAATAGCATGGCCTGTGTTGTAATAGCATGGCCTGTGTTGTAATAGCATCGCCTGTGTTGTAATAGCATGGCCTGTGTTGTAGGGCCTGTGTTATACCATAGTGTGGTCTAATGTATTGAGACAGCAGGGCTTGTGTTATACCATAGTGTAGTCTAATGCATTGAGACAGCAGGGCTTGTGTTATACCATAGTGTGGTCTAAAGTATTGAGACAGCAGGGCTTGTGTTATACCATAGTGTGGTTTAATGTATTGAGACAGCAGGGCTTGTGTTATACCATAGTGTGGTCTAATGTATTGAGACAGCAGGGCTTGTGTTATACCATAGTGTGGTCTAATGTATTGAGACAGCAGGGCTTGTGTTATACCATAGTGTAGTCTAATGCATTGAGACAGCAGGGCTTGTGTTATACCATAATCTGATCTAGTGGTATCTCCCCTGATTCTAGACTGCATATCCACCTGGGCCAATCTCTATCTGTCCCCCTCTACCTAGTGGTTACGTCCCAAAATGGCACCTATTCTCTTCCAAATGGCACCTTGTTCCCTTCCAAGTGTTACCCTATTCTCTTCCAAATGGCACCTTGTTCCCTTCCAAATGTTACCCTATTCTCTTCCAAATGGCACCTTGTTCCCTTCCAAGTGTTACCCTATTCTCTTCCAAATGGCACCTATTCCCTTACAAGTGTTACCCTATTCTCTTCCAAATGGCACCTTGTTCCCTTCCAAATGTTACCCTATTCTCTTCCAAATGGCACCTTGTTCCCTTCCAAGTGTTACCTTATTCTCTTCCAAATGGCACCTTGTTCCCTTCCAAATGTTACCCTATTCTCTTCCAAATGGCACCTTGTTCCCTTCCAAGTGTTACCCTATTCTCTTCCAAATGGCACCTTGTTCCCTTCCAAGTGTTACCCTATTCTCTTCCAAATGGCACCTATTCCCTTACAAGTGTTACCCTATTCTCTTCCAAATGGCACCTTGTTCCCTTACAAATGTTACCCTATTCTCTTCCAAATGGCACCTTGTTCCCTTCCAAATGTTACCCTATTCTCTTCCAAATGGCACCTTGTTCCCTTCCAAATGTTACCCTATTCTCTTCCAAATGGCACCTTGTTCCCTTCCAAGTGTTACCCTATTCTCTTCCAAATGGCACCTTGTTCCCTTCCAAATGTTACCCTATTCTCTTCCAAATGGCACCTTGTTCCCTTCCAAGTGTTACCCTATTCTCTTCCAAATGGCACCTTGTTCCCTTCCAAGTGTTACCCTATTCTCTTCCAAATGGCACCTATTCCCTTACAAGTGTTACCCTATTCTCTTCCAAATGGCACCTTGTTCCCTTCCAAATGTTACCCTATTCTCTTCCAAATGGCACCTTGTTCCCTTCCAAGTGTTACCCTATTCTCTTCCAAATGGCACCTTGTTCCCTTCCAAATGTTACCCTATTCTCTTCCAAATGGCACCTTGTTCCCTTCCAAGTGTTACCCTATTCTCTTCCAAATGGCACCTTGTTCCCTTCCAAGTGTTACCCTATTCTCTTCCAAATGGCACCTATTCCCTTACAAGTGTTACCCTATTCTCTTCCAAATGGCACCTTGTTCCCTTACAAATGTTACCCTATTCTCTTCCAAATGGCACCTTGTTCCCTTCCAAGTGTTACCCTATTCTCTTCCAAATGGCACCTTGTTCCCTTCCAAGTGTTACCCTATTCTCTTCCAAATGGCACCTTGTTCCCTTCCAAATGTTACCCTATTCTCTTCCAAATGGCACCTTATTCCCTTACAAATGTTACCCTATTCTCTTCCAAATGGCACCTTGTTCCCTTCCAAATGTTACCCTATTCTCTTCCAAATGGCACCTTGTTCCCTTCCAAATGTTACCCTATTCTCTTCCAAATGGCACCTTGTTCCCTTCCAAATGTTACCCTATTCTCTTCCAAATGGCACCTTGTTCCCTTCCAAATGTTACCCGATTCCCTTCCAAATGGCAGCCTGTTCCCTTTACAGTGCACATATTTTGACCAGGGATCATAGGGCTGTGGACAGAACTAGAGCACTAGGCTATGCACTAGGGAATAGCGAACCATTAGAGACACATGCTCAGAGTGTCTCCTGCTCTCCCGTCCCTCTGTCCTTTCAGAAAACAAATGAAATATCAACAGAGTTCTGATCTCCTTGAAAATGCAGGGGCTGGAGAGCAGCATATGATAGGCTGAAATGTGGAATGCACAGCTTTGTGGGAGATGAGGAGAGACTTCAGTGAGCTGCCAGATGCTCTTCTCCTCTCTTGGGCTAAAGCAGCCCTGCCCTAGCATGTGTCAGTCCACACAGTGTGTGGAAGAGCTGGCACCAGTCCACACGACATAACTGATACATGACAGCATGGCAGAGGCCAATCGCAGTTGTCATCGGACCACTTTCCACTGGGGCTTAGGACGGGATTCAATGTGATTGCAGGTTGTCGCCAATGTGGCTTTTGAAGGTAATGTTCCATATTTACTGAGATCCCATACACAGTAAACGCTAAATATGTCGGCTCAATCGGAAATTGTCTTTAAAAGCTGCATTGTTGTCACGCCCTGGCCTTAGTATTCTTTGTTTTCTGTATTATTTTAGTTAGGTCAGGGTGTGACATGGGGGATGTTTGTGTGTGTTTGTCTCGTCTTGGGTGGTTGTATTGTCTAGGGTTTTTTTGTAGAGTTCATGGGATTGTGTTCAGTGTAGGTGTTTAGGAAAGTCTATGGTTGCCTAGATTGGTTCTCAATTAGAGACAGCTGTCTATCGTTGTCTCTGATTGGGAGCCATATTTAAGGCAGCCATAGGCATTAGATAGGTTGTGGGTAATTGTCTATGTTTGACGTTAGTAGCTTGTGTCTGCACTTTCGTTTGTAGCTTCACGGTTGTTTTTTTTGTTTAGTTTGTTTTAGTGTTCGTTTCATCTTCTCAAATAAATAGAAGATGTATCTATATCACGCTGCGCCTTGGTCCACTCTTTCACCTAAAGACGATCGTGACAATTGTTGAAAACACGAAACAGATAGAATCTTAGCCTTAATCTGATGCTTGACCTTAGTTCCAGGCTGAAGTTCAGGGCTTAGGTTTGGGGATTCACAGCCCCAGTCAAAGAGGTCTATTGTTATGGATTCAGGCATATAGCCAGGTTCAGTAATGAAATGAAGAAAGGCCCTCAACCTCATGAACTGATTATAGTTATAGTGTTTTGTTGCCTGTTTGTACGTGGCCTGTTAGTGTCCAGTGTGCTTGATCTGCACTGTCATCTTTCTGGAGCCTGACCAAAACAACCTCCTACAGCTTCTTATCCACACTGCCAGGCCACTCTGACAGACTGACCAGGAGCTACGATACCTAACTACCTAACTGACCAGGACTAACAGTACATAACTACCTAACTGACCAGGACTAACCGTACCTAACTACCTAACTGACCAGGACTAACAGTACATAAATGACCAGGACTAACAGTACATAACTGACCAGGACTAACAGTACATAAATGACCAGGACTAACAGTACATAACTGACCAGGACTAACAGTACATAACTACCTAACTGACCAGGACTAACAGTACATAACTACCTAACTGACCAGGACTAACAGTACATAACTATCTAACTGACCAGGACTAACAGTACATAACTACCTAACTGACCAGGACTAACAGTACCTAACTACCTAACTGACCAGGACTAACAGTACATAACTGACCAGGACTAACAGTACATAACTGACCAGGACTAACAGTACATAACTACCTAACTGACCAGGACTAACAGTACATAACTACCTAACTGACCAGGACTAACAGTACATAACTATCTAACTGACCAGGACTAACAGTACATAACTACCTAACTGACCAGGACTAACATTACATAACTACCTAACTGACCAGGACTAACAGTACATAACTACCTAACTGACCAGGATTAACAGTACATAACTACCTAACTGTCCAGGACTAACATTACATAACTACCTAACTGACCAGGACTAACAGTACCTAACTATCTAACTGACCAGGACTAACAGTACATAACTACCTAGCTGACCAGGACTAACAGTACATAACTACCTAACTGTCCAGGACTAACATTACATAACTACCTAACTGACCAGGACTAACAGTACATAACTACCTAACTGACCAGGACTAACATTACATAACTACCTAACTGACCAGGACTAACAGTACATAACTACCTAACTGACCAGTACTAACAGTACATAACTACCTAACTGACCAGGACTAACAGTCCATAACCACCTAACTGACCAGGACTAACAGTACCTAACTACCTATCTGACCAGGACTAACAGTACATAACTACCTAACTGACCAAGACTAACAATATCTAACTACCCAACTGACCAGGATTAACAGTACATAACTACCTAACTAACCAGGACTAACAGTACATAACTACCTAACTGACCAGGACTAACAGTACCTAACTATCTAACTGACCAGGACTAACAGTACCTAACTATCTAACTGACCAGGACTAACAGTACCTAACTACCTAACTGACCAGTACTAACAGTACATAACTACCTAATTGACCAGGACTAACAGTACATAACTACCTAACTGACCAGGATTAACAGTACATAACTACCTAGCTGACCAGGACTAACAGTACATAACTGACCAGGACTAACAGTACATAACTACCTAGCTGACCAGGACTAACAGTACATAACTGACCAGGACTAACAGTACATAACTACCTAACTGACCAGGACTAACAGTACATAATTACCTAACTGACCAGGACTAACAGTACATAACTACCTAACTGACCAGGACTAACAGTACATAACTACCTAACTGACCAGGACTAACAGTACATAACTACCTAACTGACCAGTACTAACAGTACATAACTACCTAACTGACCAGGACTAACAGTACATAACTACCTAACTGACCAGGACTAACAGTACATAACTACCTAACTGACCAGTACTAACAGTACATAACTACCTAACTGACCAGGATTAACAGTACATAACTACCTAACTGACCAGGACTAACAGTACATAACTACCTAACTGACAAGGACTAACAGTACATAACTACCTAACTGACCAGTACTAACAGTACATAACTACCTAACTGACCAGTACTAACGGTACATAACTACCTAACTGACCAGGACTAACAGTACATAACTACCTAACTGACCAGTACTAACAGTACATAACTGACCAGGACTAACAGTACCTAACTACCTAACTGACCAGGACTAACAGTACATAACTACCTAACTGACCAGTACTAACAGTACATAACTGACCAGGACTAACAGTACATAACTACCTAACTGACCAGGATTAACAGTACATAACTACCTAACTGACCAGGACTAACAGTACATAACTACCTAACTGACCAGGACTAACAGTACATAACTACCTAACTGACCAGTACTAACAGTACATAACTACCTAACTGACCAGTACTAACAGTACATAACTACCTAACTGACCAGTACTAACAGTACATAACTACCTAACTGACCAGGACTAACAGTACATAACTACCTAACTGACCAGTACTAACAGTACATAACTGACCAGGACTAACAGTACCTAACTACCTAACTGACCAGGACTAACAGTACATAACTACCTAACTGACCAGTACTAACAGTACATAACTGACCAGGACTAACAGTACATAACTACCTAACTGACCAGGATTAACAGTACATAACTACCTAACTGACCAGGACTAACAGTACATAACTACCTAACTGACCAGGACTAACAGTACATAACTACCTAACTGACCAGTACTAACAGTACATAACTACCTAACTGACCAGGATTAACAGTACATAACTACCTAACTGACCAGGACTAACAGTACATAACTACCTAACTGACCAGGACTAACAGTACATAACTACCTAACTGACCAGTACTAACAGTACATAACTACCTAACTGACCAGTACTAACATTACATAACTACCTAACTGACCAGGACTAACAGTACATAACTACCTAACTGACCAGTACTAACAGTACATAACTGACCAGGACTAACAGTACCTAACTACCTAACTGACCAGGACTAACAGTACATAACTACCTAACTGACCAGTACTAACAGTACATAACTGACCAGGACTAACAGTACATAACTACCTAACTGACCAGGACTAACAGTACCTAACTACCTAACTGACCAGTACTAACAGTACATCACTACCTAACTGACCAGGACTAACAGTACATCACTACCTAACTGACCAGGACTAACAGTACATAACTACCTAACTGACCAGGACTAACAGTACATAACTACCTAACTGACCAGGACTAACAGTACATAACTACCTAACTGACCAGGACTAACAGTACCTAACTACCTAACTGACCAGGACTAACAGTACATAACTACCTAACTGACCAGGACTAACAGTACATAACTACCTAACTGACCAGGACTAACAGTACCTAACTACCTAACTGACCAGTACTAACAGTACATCACTACCTAACTGACCAGGACTAACAGTACATCACTACCTAACTGACCAGGACTAACAGTACATAACTACCTAACTGACCAGGACTAACAGTATATAACTACCTAACTGACCAGTACTAACAGTACATAACTACCTAACGGACCAGGACTAACAGTACATAACTACCTAACTGACCAGGAGTAACAGTACATCACTACCTAACTGACCAGGACTAACAGTACATCACTACCTAACTGATCAGGACTAACAGTACATAACTACCTAACTGACCAGTACTAACAGTACATAACTACCTAACGGACCAGGACTAACAGTACATAACTACCTAACTGACCAGTACTAACAGTACATAACTACCTAACTGACCAGGACTAACAGTACATAACTACCTAAATGACCAGTACTAACAGTACCTAACTGACCAGGACTAACAGTACCTAATTACCTATCTGACCAGGACTAACAGTACATAACTACCTAACTGACCAGTACTAACAGTACATAACTACCTAACTGACCAGGATTAACAGTACATAACTACCTAACTGACCAGGACTAACAGTACATAACTACCTAACTGACCAGGACTAACAGTACATAACTACCTAACTGACCAGTACTAACAGTACATAACTACCTAACTGACCAGTACTAACAGTACATAACTACCTAACTGACCAGGACTAACAGTACATAACTACCTAACTGACCAGTACTAACAGTACATAACTGACCAGGACTAACAGTACCTAACTACCTAACTGACCAGGACTAACAGTACATAACTACCTAACTGACCAGTACTAACAGTACATAACTGACCAGGACTAACAGTACATAACTACCTAACTGACCAGGACTAACAGTACCTAACTACCTAACTGACCAGTACTAACAGTACATCACTACCTAACTGACCAGGACTAACAGTACATCACTACCTAACTGACCAGGACTAACAGTACATAACTACCTAACTGACCAGTACAAACAGTACATAACTACCTAACGGACCAGGACTAACAGTACATAACTACCTAACTGACCAGGAGTAAAAGTACATCACTACCTAACTGACCAGGACTAACAGTACATCACTACCTAACTGACCAGGACTAACAGTACATAACTACCTAACGGACCAGGACTAACAGTACATAACTACCTAACTGACCAGTACTAACAGTACATCACTACCTAACTGACCAGGACTAACAGTACATCACTACCTAACTGACCAGGACTAACAGTACATCACTACCTAACGGACCAGGACTAACAGTACATAACTACCTAACTGACCAGTACTAACAGTACATCACTACCTAACTGACCAGGACTAACAGTACATCACTACCTAACTGACCAGGACTAACAGTACATAACTACCTAACTGACCAGGACTAACAGTACATCACTACCTAACTGACCAGGACTAACAGTACATAACTACCTAACTGACCAGTACTAACAGTACATAACTACCTAACGGACCAGGACTAACAGTACATAACTACCTAACTGACCAGGACTAACAGTACATCACTACCTAACTGACCAGGACTAACAGTACATAACTACCTAACTGACCAGGACTAACAGTACATAACTACCTAACTGACCAGGACTAACAGTACATAACTACCTAACTGACCAGGACTAACAGTACATAACTACCTAACTGACCAGGACTAACAGTACATAACTACCTAACTGACCAGGACTAACAGTACATAACTACCTAACTGACCAGGACTAACAGTACATAACTACCTAACTGACCAGTACTAACAGTACATAACTACCTAACTGACCAGTACTAACAGTACCTAACTGACCAGGACTAACAGTACCTAACTACCTATCTGACCAGGACTAACAGTACATAACTACCTAACTGACCAGGACTAACAGTACCTAACTACCTAACTGACCATACTAACAGTACATAACTACCTAACTGACCAGGACTAACAGTACATAACTACCTAACTGACCAGGATTAACAGTACATAACTACCTACCTGACCAGGACTAACAGTACATAACTGACCAGGACTAACAGTACATAACTACGTAGCTGACCAGGACTAACAGTACATAACTGACCAGGACTAACAGTACATAACTACCTAACTGACCAGGACTAACAGTACATAACTACCTAACTGACCAGGACTAACAGTACATAACTACCTAACTGACCAGGACTAACAGTACATAACTACCTAACTGACCAGTACTAACAGTACATAACTACCTAACTGACCAGGATTAACAGTACATAACTACCTAACTGACCAGGACTAACAGTACATAACTGACCAGGACTAACAGTACATAACTACTAACTGACCAGGACTAACAGTAACTAAACTACCTCAACTGACCAGGGACTAACAGTACATAACTACCTAACTGACCAGGACTAACAGTACATAACTACCTAACTGACCAGTACTAACAGTAACATAAACTACCTAACTGACCAGGATAACAGTACATAACTACCTAGCTGACCAGGACTAACGTACATAACTGACCAGGACTAACAGTACATAACTACCTAGCTGACCAGGGACTAACAGTTACATAACTGACAGGACTAACAGTACATAACTACCTATCTGACCAGGACTAACAGTACATAACTACTAACTGACCAGGACTAACAGTACATAACTGACCAGGGACTAACAGTACATAACTACCTAACTGACCAGGGACTAACAGTACATAACTACCTAACTGACCAGGACTAACAGTACATAACTACCTAACTGACCAGGACTAACAGTACAATAACTACCTAACTGACCAGGACTAACAGTACATAACTACCTAA
>NW_024058491.1:0-53942 GCF_016432855.1 Salvelinus namaycush | reverse complement strand
GTTAAATACACTGAGCCTTTAAAGAGAGAACACGTTGGGAGGAATTCTAGACTATTTCTCCAGATATAATCTTTCCAGATCCTCTATGTCCTTTTTCTACTCTTATGGACTGCCCTCTTCAATTCAAACCACAGGTTTTTAGGGGCTCAAGTCCAGAAACCATTGCAAAATGTTGATTTTGTGGTCAATTCACCATTTCTTTGTGGATTTTGATTAGTGCTTGGGGGTTACTGTCTCGCTGGAAGATCCACTTGCTGCCAAGTGTCATTCTCCTGGCAGTGACAACCAGGTTCTTGGCTAAAATGTCCTGGTACTTGGTAAATTGCATAATGCCGTTGACCTTAACTGGGCCCCCTGAACTTTTTTTAGTTTGAAGCGCTGTCACAATGCCACAATTAAGATGTTTAAAACTTGTCTCAGCAGCATACTGTCATGACGTTGGCTTGGGGGTAGGTTTATGACAGTCATAAATACCTCTTCCCCCCTTTTTCCTCTCTCTCCACCCTACTGATGTGACATTAGAAAACCCCTTGGTTAACATAGAGATTCTGGGAACATCAGAAGGTGGGGGGAAATTAACTATATTCTGGTAATCCGACCAATTGAACATATGCAGTTGTACTTAATGAATATGATGTCAGTTCGGTTGTCATCTGAGACATTCTCATCAATGATAAGATGACATAAACTCTACAGTGTAAAGTCTACACATCAGAGTTATCGGATTCACATGGAATTGTTGTTCAATATAAATGTTTGAATATGAAATTATTTGTGATGGGATGAAATGTGGTTTTAGCTTCTAAAATGTGAGAATTGGGTTTTCATGAGTGAATTAGGCCCGACTCAGTGGCCCGCCCACGTGAAGAGACATAGGTTGTAAACTATGAAACACACCCCTTTTCTCCCTTCCTATATAAAGCCTTGACGACAATTTAACCTCCTGTTCCGAGGATGTGAGGACGACGGTCCGATGTCAGAATGGTTCAGATAATAACTACAGAACGAAGCCAACATCAGCGTGAGCTTTGGTTGCGAATGGTATGAACTTTGAACTCTTATTCACTACAGAAGTGATACCTCCTAGCCGTTGAGTTAGCAACAGCGGCTGCAAACGAGGGTTAGGAAGGAACAGACAGAGTATCCCGTCTATCACACAACGACGTTACTACAACTATCCAATTGACCACCAGAGACATTCTTCAAAGGACAAAGGACTCGGTTTGGCAACACAGCCTTCCATCTACCACCAACCTACTGAAGTGCAGCTCAGAGTAAATATTTATTGCATTTTCCTTTTCCAAATGGGCGGTAATTTAGAATGCATAAGATATTGTATTTACGATAGCGCAGCTTCGCCCTTTGTTCCTCAGTCTTCCCGCTCTTTCACTCAAACCCAGCCCCTTTTCTTTTGTGTAACAAGCTGTCATATCTGTTCCGCCCGCTAGGGACGTTTTCCTTTATGACGTAATTTGTAATCAAGTTATGATTAATTATGTGTATGTGTAATTCTGTGTGATAGTTAGGTATTTAGTAAATAAATAATTAAACCCAATTTTGTATTGCTGATTCAACTTGTTAGCCAGGGTTCGTGAAGATAACCAAGAATTTTCAACTTTCAGATGAGACTGAATTAAGGTGACGATTAATATTGACTGCTATTGATGTAAAATATTACTAGGTCTTTAAGAGTTTATTCGGAAGATAATAGCTCTATAAATATTATTTCGTGGTGCCCCGACTCTGTAGTTAATTACATTTACATGATTAGCTCAATCAGGTAATAATATTATTATTATTTTATAGAATAACATGTCATATCAATTAATCCGGCATAGCTAAAGACACGACAATACATTTTAGATTCTTTGATGCAATGAAGGTAGAAATTGCTTATTTGGTCGATATTACTTACAAAGCAACGCCGAGCTGTTTTATTGAGGTATAAATATCCTGTGCTTTTTCATTTTGCGCATAAGTGTCTACAAACTCAGCTTGTCTACATTGTAACTGCAAAGCATATATGGCTCAGCCAGGACTGTTACAATTGTAAAATATTTTACACAAATTATGTGTAACAACACCCTGAGTGCATTGGACATGAAACAACGACACAAATGTAACAGCACAACAAAATATATATATATAGTTTTACATTAGCAGGTGACTACACTTTTTCTAATTTCAGTCACTAGTTAGCACAACCACAGTCATAAACCCCAGCCTCATTCTATAATTTCTTAAAATCTGATTTTAAATCTCAACCCAAACCTTAACCACACTGCTAACCTTATGCCTAACCCTTACCCTAACCTTAAATTAGGACCTGAAAGCTAATTTTTGTTTTAAGAAATGTTTACATTATAACCAATTTTGACTTTGTGGCTGGCGCGCACTGGAGGGAAGCAAAACCTCCCAGTGGGCAAAACCATTAATCTTGAGGCAACGGGAAGGGGTTGTAAAAAATATATATAAATTATTATATAATATATAACATTTACATATCTCTTTTAATACAGACTAGCTCAAAACATTGCTAATCACTGAAAATGACAACTTACCCAATGGGGATCATGATCCTTTTCTGGTAAGGAACTGGTGATGCAAAAACATACATTTGCACCCCTATTTCGAATGTGGGGATGCAGCTGCTCCACTTGCTCCCTTGCTCAGGCGCCTATAGTGACATACTTGAGCAAGGATGACTAAGGGGCCTTACAGATATGTTGTGTGTATGGGGTACAGTACAGAGATGGGGTAGTTGTTTAACAAATCATATTGAACACTATTATTTCATAACAGAGTGAGTCAATGCAACCTATTATTAGATTTTTGAAGTCAATGTTTTCCCCTGAACTAAGCTTGCCATAACATAGGGGTTGAACACTTATCTAACATTTTGTCTTAGATTTTTTGTTTTTAAATGTTTACATTTTATTCTTTTTTTTTATCACTTTGACATTTTTGTGTAGATCAGTCAAAACCCCTAATAAATCAAATGTTGTTCCTGTTTGTAACACATAAACAAATTGAAAAACGTCAGATGGGCATGAATACTTTTTATAGGCACTGTAATGAAACTGAACCTCAAGAGACTGTTGAAGCCACCAGCAATCATAGTCTCACAACTGCTGACTATGGTTCTCAAACTAGTTTTATTTTATTATAAAACAAAAGTGTTGTTACTTTGAATATTTGAATAGTGTCTTATTTCAGTTATTGTTACAGTTGTTGAATTTACATGCATATCTCTTTTGATGTTGATGGAAAACACATAGCTGGAAGGGAGGAGATGTTATGCATGATATAATGTGATACTGTTATATAGCATTTATCCTAGGCACTACTTGGTTGTTACTGTGGAACCTAGAACATTGATACTTATTGAGTAGCCTACTTTGCCTGCACATGTTCTGCACTTGAACTTAAGTTTGATCGAAAAAGTAAAGTTAACATTACCTCCGTTTCAAGTATCATTATTACTGTTTGTATAGAAGTAAGAACACAACACCCTAACGCCAATATTTAAAAAAAAACAGTAACAGAGAGCAAAGTACAATATGGAGAATTTAGCAAACTAGACATTTGTGGTAAGTACTTTGGGTCTGCCATGAACCTTCACCATTCTCAAATAAATTCTGATTGACACCAACCCTTGTCTCGTTTAAAACCGTTCAATTAGCAGATGGAACCAAGACATCACAGAAGACATGCAATGCCACTTAATGCAATGGTGACTAATAATGATAAATTGCACAGTTAAACTTTGCATATCGAGATCTGTGCTTTATGTGGACAGTTTGGATGAGGAAAATGATTTAATTTAGTCAGTGGTGTAAAGTACTTAAGTAAAAATGCTTTACAGTACTACATAAGACGTTTTTGGGGTATCTGTACTCTACTATTTCTCTTTTTTGTCAACTTTTACTTGACTACATTTCTAAAGAAAATAATGCACATTTTACTCCATACATTTTCACTGACACCCAAAAGTACTCGTTACATTTTGAATGCTTAGCAGGACAGGAAAATTGTCCAATTCATGCACTTGTCAAGAGAACATCCCTGGTCATCCTACTGCCTCTGATCTGGTGGACTCACTAAACATATGCTTTGTTTGTAAATGTTGGAGTGTGCCTGTGGCTATCTGTAAATGGAAATAAGAAAAGGTGCCATTTGGTTTACTTAATATAAGGACATTGAAATGATTTATACGTTTACTTTTAATTAAAAAGTATGTTTAAAACCCAAATATTTTTAGACATCACTCAAGTAGTATTTTACTGGGTGACTTTTACTTGAGTCATTTTCTATTAAGGTATCTTTACTTTTACTCAAGTTTGACACTTAGCTACTCTTTCCACCACTGAATTTAATCAACTTAAGCCTTAATTACCCTCTTTCTCTCCCCCTTTCTTTCTCTCCTCTCTCTATCGTAGCAGCAATGAGAGGGAATACTTCACATGATGGTGCTACTTCACATACCGACAACCATAATGACAGCCATGACTAACAACCGTGTTGACAAAAGTCAACACATATCAGGCCAAAGCATATCAGGCCAAAAAAAATCAGACGATATGAAAGGCAATTTTTCCATTGGCAACCAGACCAACACCATAATTTGCAAATAAATTCATTAAAAATCCTACAATGTGATTTTCTGGATTTTTTTTTTCTCATTTTGTCTGTCATAGTTGAAGTGTACCTATGATGCAAATTACAGGCCTCTCTCATCTTTTTAAGTGGGAGAACTTGCACAATTGGTGGCTGACTAAATACTTTTTTGCCCCAGTGTATACATACACATTTCACAGCTCAGTTCCAACACCATCAAGGAACCCACCAGGTACCACCCTAAATCCGTAAACATGGGCACCCTCATAGACATTATCCTGACCAACTTGCCCTCCAAATACACCTCTGCTGTCTTCAATCAAGATCTCAGCGACCATTGCCTCATTGCCTGTATCCGCTACGGGTCCGCGGTCAAACGACCACCCCTCATCACTGTCAAACGCTCCCTAAAACACTTTTGCGAGCAGGCCTTTCTAATTGACCTGGCCCGGGTATCCTGGAAAGATATTGACCTCATCCCGTCAGTTGAGGATGCCTGGTCATTCTTTAAAAGTAACTTCCTCACCATCTTAGATAAGCATGCCCCGTTCAAAAAACGCAGAACTAAGAACAGATATAGCCCTTGGTTCACTCCAGACCTGACTGCCCTCGACCAGCACAAAAACATCCTGTGGCGGACTGCAATAGCATCGAATAGTACCCGCGATATGCAACTGTTCAGGGAAGTCAGGAACCAATACACGCGGTCAGTCAGGAAAGCAAAGGCTAGCTTTTTCAAGCAGAAATTTGCATCCTGTAGCTCTAACTCCAAAAAGTTCTGGGACACTGTAAAGTCCATGGAGAACAAGAGCACCTCCTCCCAGCTGCCCACTGCACTGAGACTAGGTAACACGGTCACCACCGATAAATACATGATAATCGAAAACTTCAACAAGCATTTCTCAACGGCTGGCCATGCCTTCCACCTGGCTACTCCAACCTCGGCCAACAGCTCCGCCCGCCCCCCCCCCCCCCCCCCCCGCAGCTACTCGCCCAAGCGTCCCCAGCTTCTCCTTTACCCAAATCCAGATAGCAGATGTGCTGAAAGAGCTGCAAAACCTGGACCCATACAAATCAGCTGGGCTTGACAATCTAGACCCTCTATTTCTGAAACTATCCGCCGCCATTGTCGCAACCCCTATTACCTGCCTGTTCAACCTCTCTTTCATATCGTCTGAGATCCCCAAGGATTGGAAAGCTGCCGCGGTCATCCCCCTCTTCAAAGGGGGAGACACCCTGGACCCAAACTGTTACAGACCTATATCCATCCTGCCCTGCCTATCTAAGGTCTTCGAAAGCCAAGTTAATAAACAGATCACTGACCATCTCGAATCCCACCGTACCTTCTCCGCTGTGCAATCCGGTTTCCGAGCCGGTCACGGGTGCACCTCAGCCACGCTCAAGGTACTAAACGATATCATAACCGCCATCGATAAAAGACAGTACTGTGCAGCCGTCTTCATCGACCTGGCCAAGGCTTTCGATTCTGTCAATCACCATATTCTTATCGGCAGACTCAGTAGCCTCTGTTTTTCTGATGACTGCCTTGCCTGGTTCACCAACTACTTTGCAGACAGAGTTCAGTGTGTCAAATCGGAGGGCATGTTGTCCGGTCCTCTGGCAGTCTCTATGGGGGTACCACAGGGTTCAATTCTCGGGCCGACTCTTTTCTCTGTATATATCAATGATGTTGCTCTTGCTGCGGGCGATTCCCTGATCCACCTCTACGCAGACGACACCATTCTGTATACTTCTGGCCCTTCCTTGCACACTGTGCTATCTAAGCTCCAAACGAGCTTCAATGCCATACAACACTCCTTCCGTGGCCTCCAACTGCTCTTAAACGCTAGTAAAACCAAATGCATGCTGCACCCGCCCGCCCGACTAGCATCACCACCCTGGACGGTTCCGACCTAGAATATGTGGACATCTATAAATACCTAGGTGTCTGGCTAGACTGTAAACTCTCCTTCCAGACTCATATTAAACATCTCCAATCCAAAATTAAATCAAGAATCGGCTTTCTATTTCGCAACAAAGCCTCCTTCACTCATGCCGCCAAACTCACCCTAGTAAAATTGACTATCCTACCGATCCTCGACTTCGGCGATGTCATCTACAAAATAGCTTCCAATACTCTACTCAGCAAACTAGATGCAGTTTATCATAGTGCCATCCGTTTTGTTACTAAAACACCTTATACCACCCACCACTGCGACCTGTATGCTATAGTCGGCTGGCCCTCGCTACATATTCGTCGCCAGACCCACTGGCTCCAGGTCATCTATAAGTCCATGCTAGGCAAAGCTCCGCCTTATCTCAGTTCACTGGTCACGATAACAACACCCACCCGTAGCATGCGCTCCAGCAGGTATATCTCACTGATCATCCCAAAAGCCAACACCTCATTTGGCCGCCTTTCCTTCCAGTTCTCTGCTGCCTGTGACTGGAACGAATTTCAAAAATCGCTGAAGTTGGAGACTTTTATTTCCCTCACCAACTTTAAACATCTGCTACCTGAGCAGCTAACCGATCGCTGCAGCTGTACATAGTCCATCTGTAAACAGCCCAACCAATTTACCTACCTAGTCCCCTTACTGTTTTTATTTATTTACTTTTCTGCTCTTTTGAACACCAGTATCTCTACTTGCACATGATCATCTGATGATTTATCACTCCAGTGTTAATCTGCCAAATTGTAATTATTTGCTCCTATGGCCTATTTATTGCCTACCTCGTCATGCCTTTTGCACATATATATATATATAGACTCTTTTTTTCTCCTACTGTGTTATTGACTTGTTTATTGTTTACTCCATGTGTAACTCTGTGTTGTTATCTGTTCACACTGCTATGCTTTATCTTGGCCAGGTCGCAGTTGTAAATGAGAACTTGTTCTCAACTAGCCTACCTGGTAAAATAAAGGTGAAAAAAATGAATAATAATAAATAAAACCAGTGTAAAAATACATCAAAATAAACAATGGTTTATTGTTGCTCATAGCAGTGTTTTCAGCAAACTCCTAATACTGACAACCACATTTATTGTAGTACTGTCCAATGACTCTCTCTCGTTCTCTTAGCTCCACCAAAAACTCCCCAAAAAACTGTCGTACCCAGCATCACCTTTGCCAACGTTACAGGCGGCAAAGTGCGTCTCTACTACAAGTCAGAGGAGATGGCTCTCAGTGACCTCATCGAGGGGTGTAAACTCAAGAAGGGCGACTCCATGCTCATCCTGGACGGCATCGTTAAGAAGACCGACCTCCCTCAGAGCCTCTATGTCACTTGCTTCCAAGTAGAAAATGACAATACTCAATCATGCCCTGAGGAAGGCCCAATTTATGGTCTGGACAACCTCCTGGCAGAGTATGCTGAGGGTCAGCCCAAGTTCTACATCCTCACTGCCGACAAAGAGGTGAAGATAGCTGAAACAGGAAAGATCTGGGTGGATGAGGACGGGGTGGATCACAACCCCAAAAAGTAACGCCACCAGGGAACCTCCTGTATCTTAACACCCTTTATTAATCACAGATTAACCTTTACCGCTCCAGCGTTCCGCCAGCGGAACTCCTCCCACATTCCACTGAAAAGGCAGAGCGCGAAATTCAAAATATATTTTTTAGAAATATTTAACTTTCACACATTAACAAGTCCAATACAGCAAATGAAAGGTACACATCTTGTGAATCCAGCCAACATGTCCGATTTTTAAAATGTTTTACAGCGAAAACAGCACGTATATTTATGTTAGCTCACCACCAAATACAAAGAAGGACAGACATTTTTCACAGCACAGGTAGCATGCACAAAGCCAACCTAACTAACCAAGAACCAACCAAACTAACCAAGAAACAACTTAATCAGATGACAGTCTTATAACATGTTATACAATAAATCTATGTTTTGTTCGAAAAATGTGCATATTTGAGGTATAAATCAGTTTTACATTGCAGCTACCATCACAGCTACCGTCAAAAATAGCACAGAAGCAGCCAGAGTAATTATAGAGACCAACGTGGAATACCTAAATACTCATCATAAAACATTTCTGAAAAATGCATCGTGTACAGCAAATGAAAGACAAGCATCTTGTGAATCCAGCCAATATTTCAGATTTTTTAAGTGTTTTACAGCGAAAACACAATATAGCATTATATTAGCTTACTACAATAGCCTACACACAACCGCATTCATTCATCAAGGCACGTTAGCGATAGCAATAGGCACGTTAGCGTTAGCGAATAAACCAGCAAAATATATTAATTTTCACTAACCTTCATAAACCTTCCTCAGATGACAGTCCTATAACATCAGGTTATACATACACTTATGTTTTGTTCGAAAATGTGCATATTTAGAGCTGAAATCAGTGGTTATCCATTATGCTAACGTAGCTTCTTTTTCCCAGAATGTGCGGATATTTCTATTAGACTCTCACCTATTCTGACCAAATAGCTATTCATAAACATTACAAAAAAATACATGTTGTATAGGAAATGATAGATACACTAGTTCTTAATGCAATCGCAGTGTTAGAATTCTAAAAATATCTTCATTACGACATAAGGCTTATGTTATAGCGAGAGAGTGGCCAAAACCTGGGCGCAAAACTACTAGTACACAGTTCGACAGATATATGAAATAGCATCACAAAATGGGTCCTACTTTTGGTGATCTTCCATCAGAATGTTGTACAAGGGGTCCTTTGTCCAGAACAGTCGTTGTTTGGATTTAGAACATCGTTTTTCCCTCTTGAATTAGCAAGCACACTGGCCAAGTGGCGCAAAGCTTTCCATCGTCAACAAACACAGACAACGCAACACGCCTAACGTCCCGAAAAAATTTCAATAATCTAATAAAACTATATTGAAAAAACATAGTTTACGATGATATTGTGACATGTATCAAATAAAATCAAAGCCGGAGATAGTAGTCGCCTATAACGACAGCTTTTCAGAAGGCAATTCCAGGTCCATCTTCGCGCTTTCCAGAAAACAGGAAATGGATGACTCGTCGTGCCAAGAGAATTAATTCCACCTCATACCAAGATAAACACTTCATTTCTTCTCTCACTTCCTCTTGACATCTAGGGGAAGGTGTATGACGTGCATGTATACTCATACGTATCATGCCCATTTATAGGCAGGCCCTTGAACAGAGCATCATTTTCAGACTTTCCACTTCCTGGTCAGAAAGTGTGCTGCCAAATGAGTTCTGTTTTACTCACAGACAAAATTCAAACGGTTTTAGAAACTAGAGAGTGTTTTCTATCCAATAGTAATAATAATATGCATATTGTACGAGCAAGAATTGAGTACGAGGCCGTTTAAATTGGGCACGTTTTTCCCCCAAAGTGAAAACAGCGCCCTCTGTCCTCATCAGGTTAAACTACATGCAAATTATTGATAAAAAAATAAAGACAGCATGCATCACAGATAAGTTAAATAGTTTTTCAAGATACACTCTGAGTACGGTAGAAATCAGCAATGTTATCACTGTAGTTTTGTGACAAATAAATAAATGTTACCAAACTGAGAAAACGTTAGTATGTGTTCTGTAAGATGTTATCATGTGTGTGTGTGTGTGTCTGTGTCTGTGTCTGTGTGTGTGGGTGTGTGTGATTACATTACATGATTGAGGTTGCCACCAGATATCCTACATACTGATACTAATTTTAACAAAGGTCAACAACACAATATTGTAATCTAAGTTTTATTTCTAAGATTGTATGCTTGAAGAAAATGACTACAGAGTGATGGTGCAATATACTTACAGGGAGCACAAATATATATATACAGTGGGGAGAACAAGTATTTGATACACTGCCGATTTTGCAGGTTTTCCTACTTACAAAGCATGTAGAGGTCTGTAATTTTTTATCAGAGGTACACTTCAACTGTGAGAGACAGAATCTGAAAAAAAAAATCCAGAAAATCACATTGTATGATTTTTAAGTAATTAATTTACATTTTATTGCATGACATAAGTATTTGATACATCAGAAAAGCAGAACTTAATATTTGGTACAGAAACCTTTGTTTGCAATTACAGAGATCATACGTTTCCTGTAGTTCTTGACCAGGTTTGCACACACTGCAGCAGGGATTTTGGCCCACTCCTCCATACAGACCTTCTCCAGATCCTTCAGGTTTCGGGGCTGTCGCTGGGCAATACAGACTTTCAGCTCCCTCCAAAGATTTTCTATTGGGTTCAGGTCTGGAGACTGGCCACTCCAGGACCTTGAGATGCTTCTTACGGAGCCACTCCTTAGTTGCCCTGGCTGTGTGTTTCGGGTCGTTGTCATGCTGGAAGACCCAGCTACGACCCATCTTCAATGCTCTTACTGAGGGAAGGAGGTTGTTGGCCAAGATCTCGCGATACATGGCCCCATCCATCCTCCCCTCAATACGGTGCAGTCGTCCTGTCCCCTTTGCAGAAAAGCATCCCCAAAGAATGATGTTTCCACCTCCATGCTTCACGGTTGGGATGGTGTTCTTGGGTTTGTACTCTTCCTTCTTCTTCCTCCAAACACGGCGAGTGGAGTTTAGACCAAAAAGCTCTATTTTTGTCTCATCAGACCACATGACCTTCTCCCATTCCTCCTCTGGATCATCCAGATGGTCATTGGCAAACTTCAGACGGGCCTGGACATGCGCTGGCTTGAGCAGGGGGACCTTGCGTGCGCTGCAGGATTTTAATCCATGACGGCGTAGTGTGTTACTAATGGTTTTCTTTGTGACTGTGGTCCCAGCTCTCTTCAGGTCATTGACCAGGTCCTGCCGTGTAGTTCTGGGCTGATCCCTCACCGTCCTCATGATCATTGATGCCCCACGAGGTGAGATCTTGCATGGAGCCCCAGACCGAGGGTGATTGACCGTCATCTTGAACTTCTTCCATTTTCTAATAATTGCGCCAACAGTTGTTGCCTTCTCACCATGCTGCTTGCCTATTGTCCTGTAGCCCATCCCAGCCTTGTGCAGGTCTACAATTTTATCCCTGATGTCCTTACACAGCTCTCTGGTCTTGGCCATTGTGGAGAGGTTGGAGTCTGTTTGATTGAGTGTGTGGACAGGTGTCTTTTATACAGGTAACGAGTTCAAACAGGTGCAGTTAATACAGGTAATGAGTGGAGAACAGGAGGGCTTCTTAAAGAAAAACTAACAGGTCTGTGAGAGACGGAATTCTTACTGGTTGGTAGGTGATCAAATACTTATGTCATGCAATAAAATGCAAATGAATTACTTAAAAATCATACAATGTGATTTTCTGGATTTTTGTTTTAGATTCCGTCTCTCACAGTTGAAGTGTACCTATGATAAAAAATGACAGACCTCTACATGCTTTGTAAGTAGGAAAACCTGCAAAATCGGAGGTGTATCAAATACTTGTTCTCCCCACTGTATATAGCGGAGGAAAAGCCTGCATATTTCCTCATTACCTTGGATTTGAAGATCATGTGAACTAGAATGTTAGATACAGTGCATTTGGAAAGTGTTCAGAACCCTTGACTTTATCCACATTTTGTTACGTTACAGCCTTCTTCTAAAATGGATTAAATACTTTTTTCTACACACAATAACCCATAATGACAGAGCAAAACATTTTGAATTCAGATCCTTTGCTATGAGACTCAAAATTGAGCTCAGGTGCATCCTGTTTCCATTAATCATCCTTGATATGTTTCTACTACTTGATTGGAGTCCACCTGTGGTAACTTCAATTGATTGGACATGATTTGGAAAGGCACACACCTGTCTATATAAGGTCCCACAGTTGACAGTGCATGTCAGAGCAAAAACCAAGCCATGAGTACAAAGGAATTGTCCTTTGGATGCTTGTATCTTTGTAGTAACTGGTATATTTATACACCATCCAAAGTGTAATTCATAACTTTTGTTCACCCATCTACCAATAGATGCCCTTCTCTGCGAGGCATTGTTAAACCTCCCTGGTCTTTGTGGTTGAACCTGTGTTTGAAATTCACTGCTCGACTGAGAGACCTTACAAATAATTGTATAGATTACAGAGATGGCCTAATCATTTAAAATTCATGTTAAACACTAATGTTGCACACAGTGTGAGTCCATGCAACTTATTATGTGAAAATGTTCAGCAATTTTTTTACTCCTGAGCTTATTGAGGCGTACCATAACAAAGGGGTTGAATATTTATTGACTCAAGACAGCTTTTTGTTTTTAATTAATTTGTAAACATTTCCAAAACACATAATTTCACTTTGACATATGGGATATTGTGTGTAGGCCAGTAACAAAAAATCTCAAATGAATCAATTTCATATTTAGGCTGTAACACAACAAACTGTGGGAAAAGTCAAGGGATGTGAATATTTGAGGTCCAGACACAAGATCAGAAATTTTAGGAAAAAAGCATTGTATATTTCACAGAGTACAAAACACAGATGCAGAATCTAAACAAAACAAAACTGTTTGTGACCTGGCTGCTGGAAGAAACCATACAATAGTTGTGTACAAATTTAATTGTAATGTTCTGGTTTATTTACCTTCAGCCTTGCTGTTCCACTTAGCCCTGGTAACAACATCATTGGACTAGTCCTCTCCAGTGGTGTTCTCGTCCACTTCCTCATATTTCCATCCCCCATGTTGTAGGCCGATATTAACATGTAGCAATGTAATCTATTGTAAATACCCTTGCTTATGTAGGCTTGTTAGAATCTCCCCTAAGTGGGTTAACCCTATTGGTGCAGGGGTTATCTTACGGGCTGGAAAACCTGGATTTAATACCCACAAGGGTATATGCAGAAAAGATCCTCATACCTACGGTAAAAAATTGTGGTGGATCTTTGATGTTATGGGGATATTTTGCTTCCTGTGGTCCAGGAGCCCTTGTTAAGGTCAACGGATCATGATATTTGCCAAGTACCAGGACATTTTAAACAAAAACCTGGTTTGCACTGCCAGGAGGCTGACACTTGGCCACAAGTGGATCTTCCAGCAAGACAATTGTGTGCTCCTGAGTGGCGCAGCGATCTAAGGCACTGCATTTCAGTGGTAGCGACGTCATTACGGACCCTGGTTCGATTCCAGGCTGTATCACAACTGGCTGTGATTGGGAGTCTCATAGGGCAGTGCACAATTGGCCCAGCGTTGTTGGGGTTTGGCCGGGGTAGGCTGTCATTGTAAATAACAATGTGTTCTTTTAATTTTTTTACCTTTATTTAACTAGGCAAGTCAGTTAAGAACAAATTCTTATTTTCAATGACGGCCTAGGAACAGTGAGTTAACTGCCTTTTTCAGGGGCAGAACGACAGATTTGTACCTTGTCAGCTCGGGGATTTGCAACCTTTCGGTTACTAGTCCAATGCTCTAACCACTAGGCTACGCTGCCGCCCCAAGTCAGTTCTTAACTGACTTGCCTAGATAAATAAAGGTTAAATAAAAAATAACCCCAAGCCCTAATCAAAATCGAGAAAGAAATGGTGAATTGACCACAAAATCAAAGTTTTGCAATAGCCATCGAAGTCTCCGGACTTGAACCTCTGAAAACCTGTGGTTTGAATTGAAGAGGGCAGTCCATAACAGCAGACGAAGGATATATCTGGAAAAATGTCCTCTTTTTTTAAAGGCTCTGTGTCATTAACCTTGCAAGGGGAATGTGCTGGAGTGTTCAAAACAGGGATGGCAATCATTTTTACCAATATCTTTAACGTGTTTAACAAAATCTCTTAAGCTGAACAATTGTATTAGCTACAACAAATTGCTTACAATATACCTCTGTTTTTTGCTCATCTTTATCAAGAATACAAAAAATGATGGACCTGGCCGTACAACATCAATCAACTATCAAACTGTGTACCTTTCAACTGCTGCTCCATATAATGTATACAAATAAATATTAATAGCAACTTGGGTGTCAGAGGAAACACTAGGGTGGGATCAGCTTAGCGGTAGCTGCAAGGAGTTGAGGAGTGGGGTCCAATTTCCGTTCAAGGACTGGATTTTGTCTTTGGTGGATGCTGTATTTTTTCCCATTGTGATGTGGTCTGTGAGGAGGTTAATCCATTGACAAAATAGACTGTAGGAATTTGTTTTTGTAGTCGAGAAATATTGTTTTCTTGAATATATTTAAGGCAATAGAAATGGACTGATGATCTCCAAGAAGGCAAAAGATTGGGGAGAGTGGAATGCTGTGACCCAAAAGGGTGGACAGTTTGTGTATGGTTTCTTTCCAGAATTGTAGGGTGGGTGGACAGAGCCATGTGGCGTGAAAGTGGTTGCCTGGAGTGTTGTTGATTTTTATTAATGCATTAATCTACTTTTTCTTAATCCAGGTCCAGGGACCTAAAGAGGTGGACATTATTGTTTCTGCCCTAGCACTAACACATTTGATTCAACTTATCATCACTCATGATGCGTATTAAGAGACACTGTATTTACAGTGCATTCGGAAATTAATCAGACCCCTTGACTTCTTCTACATTTTGTTATGTTACAACCTTATTCTAAAATGTATTAAATCGTTTTTCCCCCCTCATCAATCTACACATAATACCCCGTAATGACAAAGCATTTTTTTTTTGTAATTTTAGAAAATGTATTACAAATAAAAAACTGAAATCACATTTACGTAAGTATTCAGACCCTTTACTCAGTACTTTGCTAAAACACCTTTGGCAGCGAATACAGCCTTGAGTCTTCTTGGGTATGACGCTACAAGCTTGGCACACATGTATTTGGGGAGTTTCTCCCATTCTTCTCTGCAGATCCTCTCAAGCACTGTCAGGTTGGATGGGGAGCGTTGCTGCACAGCTATTTTCAGGTCTCTCCAGAAATGTTTGATTGGGTTCAAGTCCGGGCTCTGTCTGGGCCACTCAAGGACATTCATACTTGTCCCGAAGCCACTCCTGCTTTGTCTTGGCTGTGTGCTTAGGGTCGTTCTCCTGTTGGAAGGTGAACCTTCGACCCAGTCTGAGGTCCTCAGCGCTCTGGAGCAGGTTTCCATCAAGGATCTCTCTGTACTTTGCTCCGTTCATCTTTCCCTCAATCCTGACTAGTCTCCCTGTCCCTACCGCTGAAAAACATCCCCACATCATGATGCTGCCACCACCTTGCTTCACCGTAGGGATGGTGCCAGGTTTCCTCAAGACGTTACGCTTGGCTTTCAGCCAAAGAGTTAATTCTTGGTTTCATCAGTCCAGAGTATCTTGTTTCTCATGGTCTGAGAGTCCATTAGATGCCTTTTAGTGATGAGTGGCTTCTGTCTGGTCACTCTACCATAAAGGTCTGATTGGTGGAGTGCTGTAGAGATGGTTGTCCTTCTGGAAGGTTCTCCCATCTCCAAAGAGGAACTCTGGAGCTCTGTCAGAGTGACCATCAGGTTCTTGGTCACCTCCCTGACTAAGGCCCTTCTCCCCCGATTGCTCAGTTTGGCCGGGTGGCCAGCTCTAGGAAGAGTCTTGAAGGTTCCAAACTTCTTCCATTTAAGAATGATGGAGGCCACTGTATTCTTGGGAACCTTCAATGCTGCAGAAATGTGTTGGTACCCTTCCCCAGATTTGGGACTTGACACAATCCTGTCTTGGAGATCTATGGACAATTCCTTTGTCCTCATGGCTTGGTTTTTGCTCTGACATGCACTGTCAACTGTGGGACCTTATATAGACATGTTGGTGCCTTTTCAAATCATGTCCAACCAATTGAAGTTACCACAGGTGGACTCCAATCAAGTAGTAGAAACATATCAAGGATGATTAATGTAAACAGGATGCACCTGAGCTCAATTTTGAGTCTCATAGCAAAGGATTAAAACAAAGGATCTGAATTCGTATGTAAATATGTTATTTCAGTCTTTTTAATAAATTTACATTTGCAAAAATGTTTTTGCTTTGTCATTATGGGGTATTGTGTGTAGAAAAAAGTATTTAATCCATTTTAGAAGAAGGCTGTAAAGTAACAAAATGTGGATAAAGTCAAGGGTTCTGAACACTTTCCTAATGCGCTGTATCTAACATTCTAGTTCACATGATCTTCAAATTCAAGGTAATGAGGAAATATAGAGGCTTTTCCTCCCTATATATATATATTTGTGCTCACCCTAGACCCATCAGACTGTTAAACAGCCACAACTAACATCAAGCCCGGTTATTGATTGTAACAATACAATACAAAATATAGCTTTTCTATAAATCTTCATATATAACTAATTGAACACAAGCACTATTTCTACATAGTGAAGATAAAAACTAAGTAAACAGAAGGCACAGTATGTGTGGATGGTGTGATGTGTGTTTATTTTTATTTGTTATGTTTGGAAAGTTGAGTGAGTGAGTAATGAAATAGTTGCATATCCCAGAGCCAGTGTATTGCTGTGGGCCGGGTATGAGAGGGCATTCAATGTTGTTCAGATGATGGATATACTTTTATAATGAATTATACGTCTTATTTATTTATTGTCCTATCATGGGGAACTACATTTTTAAAATAAATTATATCTAATTATTTATTATCCTATTTTAATGGTACGGTCCATGGCCCTATACCCTAGACACCCACATGAATGGCCCAGATACTAAGGAGAAGTCCCTAACTGTTTTATGTGCATGCTGTAAGCGGTCTGTATGCAGCCAAAATGAGGTCAGGGACCAAGAGCAGCACTGCCCCCTCAAGATTCTGAGCCTGCTTGGCAGGGTTGGTCCTGCAAAGCCAAAGCCCCCTAAAGGGAGAGCATAATAAACAAGGAAATTCTCAAAGCTGCTAATGAGAACCTTGACGACCTTGTACCTAGCCGGTGGGGATTCCGGTGGGGTGCCCCCACCCAGGCAGTGGCAGTGCTGGCAACACTAGCTGCAGTAACCCATGGGGAGGGGGTCACACTCGGACATTCAGAGAGGGGGTATATTATTGTGGCCCTGGTGGCACGAAATCAAGTCGGACTGCATGGAGATGCTTGGGAACATGGTCAAAATGGATGACCGTATTGTGGGTGTTTCAGGAAGAAGGTGTACATTTGACCTCCATCATTTAGGATGTGACAATGGTAATTAAATCTCTACATTTATGCTCATTTTTTGCGCGGTCTTGCAGGCCTTCTCATGCAGCTGCAACTGCAAGTACATTTGTAAATCATGATCCATCTTGAGTTGAGCTCTGGGATGGTGCAATTGTTGAGAGGGTGAGCTTATGGTTGTGTGGGGGTAAGGGCTGAATGTGTGTGGGTGTATGTGTGTATCCCACAACTGTTGCGAAGGAAGAAGTAAAAGATGTTAGGGACTATAGAGGATGATTCACAGCAATATGTAATAAAAATAGAGGTGAGGGCGATGGAAATGCATTTGGCAATGGATCTGCTTCGGTTCGGTGGATGGCGCTGTGTGCACTTTTCGAAGGATGGATCCCAGTCGGTCCGGGGCTGTGCAATGCGGGGGGTCGGGGGTGGTCTGCCGGTCATTGGGATGACAACCCAACTCGAGATGGGGGCTTTTGGCGGGTGGAATAGTGGGGACCAATTGGAGGTTTGCTTAGTGGAGATGCAAATGTCATGGTACAACTATATAGACACTCAATCATTATGTTACTTTTTAATAGGACGTTTACAAACATATATTTTGATAAAAATAATTGAAAGGTGTGTCTCATTATGGTAAGTGGTGAAATAAGTATAGCCAGTTACAATTGTAATGGCTTAGCAGATAATAAGAAAAGACGATCAGTATTTACCTGGCTAAAAGAGAAGGATTATAATATCTACTGTTTACAGGAAACCCATTCGACAGTTTTAGATGAAGTTTTGTGGAAAAAGAACTGGGGGGGGCGAAATATATTTCTCCCATGGGCAAAGAAATTCAAAAGGGGTGATGGTTTTAATTAATAATAACTTTGATCCAAATGTGCAACTTGTCCAAATAGATCCTCAAGGTAGATGGATTATTTTAAATATGTTATTGGACAATAAACATATATGGCTTATTAACCTATACGGTCCGAATAATGATGATCCAAGCTTCTTTGACAATATATATAAGAATGTATCAACTCTACAAGCAACACTAGACTCTATTATTATAGTGGGAGATTTTAATACGGTCTTAAATACCTCTATGGACCGGAAAGGAAATCACACTACAAACTATCACCCTCAGGCACTTAAGGAAATCAGGAATGTCATGGATATATTGGAATTAGTGGATATATGGAGACTTAAATACCCTGACCTAGTGAGATATACATGGCGGAGGCTTAATCAAGCTAGTCGCCTTGACTACTTTCTTATATCATTCTCTCTGGCACCAAAAGTTAAAAAGTGTTTGATAGGGGACAGAATGCGGTCGGACCATCACATAATTGGCATATATATTACTCTTACAGAATTTCCACGTGGGCGAGGATATTGGAAATTTAATCAAAGCCTACTAGATGATAAATTGTTTAGAACTAGGACAGAAGAATTTATAACTGACTTTTTTAGACATAACATAGGTACAGCAGATCCCCATATTGTATGGGACACTTTTAAGTGTGGCTTTAGAGGCCATGCAATTCAGTACTCATCTATAAAACAAAAGCAATTTCGATCAAAAGAGTCCATATTAACAAAGGAAATTGAAGGACTAACAGTACAGTTAGATAACAATAAAAACGGTACCATAGAGGCACAGAATAAGTTAGAGGAAAAACAAAAAGAAATGGAGGAACTTATTCAAGAAAGATCCAGTGTAATATATTACAAAAATAAAGCGAACTGGATGGAATATGGGGAAAAATGCACCAAATTCTTTTTCAATCTTCAATATAGAAATGCTACCAAAAAAAACGTATTAAAACTTGTTACAAATGATGGAGTCACGCATGATTCACCAAATGATATTTTGAAAGAGGAAGTAAAGTACTTTAAGAATATATTTTCGTTTCAGGCTCCTCCATCTCCACTAACTGAAACTAATTGTATGGATTTTTTCCCTAATAATAATGTAAAATTAACATCTGTACAGAAAGACTCATGTGAAGGCCTAATTACAGAGGAGGAACTACTTGATGCAATTGGGGCCTTTAAGGATGGGAAAACTCCAGGACTGGATGGCATACCAGTGGAAGTATACAAACATTTTTTTGATATACTCAAAGGACCATTATTAGCTTGTTTTAACCACTCCTATATAAATGATAGATTATCAGACACGCAACAAGAAGGTGTGATATCATTATTACTGAAACAGGACCCAAGTGGTATATATAAAGATCCAGTCCATTTAAAAAATTGGAGACCTCTTACACTTCAGTGTTGTGATGCAAAAATCCTAGCAAAATGCTTGGCGCATAGAATAAAAAAAGTTTTGTCAGATATTATTCATCCTAATCAGACAGGTTTTTTACATGGACGATACATTGGAGATAATATAAGGCAAGTACTGGAAACAATAGAACACTATGAAATATCGGGGACACCAGGCCTGGTTTTCATAGCTGATTTTGAAAAGGCTTTTGATAAAGTACGACTGGAGTTTATATATAAATGCCTAGAATATTTCAATTTTGGGGAATCTCTTATAAAATGGGTAAAAATTATGTATAGTAACCCTAGGTGTAAAATAGTAAATAATGGCTACATCTCAGAAAGTTTTAAACTATCTAGAGGAGTAAAACAAGGTTGTCCACTATCGGCATATCTATTTATTATTGCCATCGAAATGTTAGCTGTTAAAATTAGATCAAACATTAATATTAAGGGATTAGAAATCCAGGGCCTAAAAACTAAGGTGTCATTGTACGCTGATGATTCATGTTTTCTTTTAAAACCACAACTAGAATCTCTCCACGGCCTCTTAGAGGATCTAGATACATTTGCTATCCTCTCTGGATTAAAACCAAATTATGATAAATGTACCATATTACGTATTGGATCACTAAAAAATACACATTTTACATTGCCATGTAGTTTACCAATTAAATGGTCTGACGGTGATGTGGACATACTCGGTATACAAATCCCAAAAGAAAGAAATGATCTCACTCCAATAAATTTTTATAGAAAGTTAGCAAAAATAGATAAGATCTTGCTACCATGGAAAGGAAAATACCTGTCTATTTGTGGGAAAATCACCCTGATTAACTCTTTAATCATATCACAGTTTACCTATTTGCTTATGGTTTTGCCTACACCTAGTGACCTGCTTTTTAAATTATATGAACAAAAAATATTCAATTTTATTTGGAACGGCAAGCCAGATAAAATTAAAAGGGCCTATTTATATAACGAATATGAATTCGGAGGGCAGAAATTATTAAATATTAAAGCATTAGACCTCTCACTAAAGGCATCAGTCATACAAAAGTTATACTTAAATCCAAACTGGTTCTCTAGTAGATTGGTACGAATGTCTCATCCTATGTTCAAGAAGGGCCTTTTTCCCTTTATTCAGATTACACCTGCTCACTTTCGGTTGCTTGAAAATAATAATCTCCAAAATATCTTTATTTTTTAAGCAAGCCTTAGAAAGTTGGTTGCAATTTCAGTTTAATCCACCTGAAAGGACGGAACAAATAGTACAACAAATCTTGTGGTTAAATTCAAATATAGTAATTGATAAAAAAACTGTATTTATCGAAGAAATGTTTAAAAAAGGTATAATTTTTGTGAATGATATCATAAATAGGACTGGTGGAGTAATGTCACACATGCAGCTAACACAGACATATGGAAATGTCTGCTCTACCCAAAATTACAACCAATTAATTGCAGCATTACCACAAAAATGGAAGAGGCAGGTGGAAGGGGATAAAAGTAAGGAACTTGTATGTCGGCCTTATATTAAAGAACATAAATGGTTAAAGAAAAGTGTGATAAATAAAAACATATACCAATTTCATTTAAGGACCAAAAAACTTACAGCTGTGCCATATAAATTGCAAAATAGTTGGGAAGAGATTTTCGATGTACCCATTCCATGGCACATGGTGTATGAATTGATACGCAAAACAACGCCGGATTCAAAACTTCGAATTTTTCAATTTAAATTATTGTACAAAATTCTTGCAACTAATAGAATGTTATATATATGGGGGATACAATCTTCCCAGCTCTGTAGATTCTGCTGTGAGGAGGCAGAGTCATTAGACCATTTATTTTGGTATTGTCCGCATGTAGCTCGTTTTTGGTCACAGGTCCAGGAATGGTTGAAGAATTGCAACATTTGCATAGAACTAACGCTACAGATAGCAATACTGGGGGATTTGAAAAGCCATAGTCAATCAATCAATAATATAATAATTATTTTAGCAAAAATGTTTATTTTTAATTTACAATCCGTGGAAGCTATGAGAATAGGAAGATTCAAATCTTTTGTGAAGCATCACAGCACAGTTGAAAAATATATGGCAAATAAAAATCCGAAATGGATGATGTTGGAAGATAGATGGGAAAGGTTGAGTGGAGCTGAAGGGTGGGACTAATAACAAGATAAACAATGTAGGGCATACGGGATCTGTGAAATGTGTATAGGTGCGGAGCTATTGTGAAATAGCACAGTTACAAGTGGAAATCAAACTGGATGGACAACAGAAATAGAGGAAGGACTAAGAACAAACAAGAGAGAACTATTATAAAGTAGACTGTGTCTGTAAAATGTGTATAAGATGTATAAATTGAAGGTAAAAACAGAAATGTTTATCAGTTTACTCCAATTGGGGGATCGGTGGTAGGGTTTGCGGGGAATAATAATAAAGGTATACTCTTTAAAAAAGTATGTATGTCTATGTAGGTATGTGTATGTATATATGTGTATATGTATGCATACGTGAATGGATATATATATTTACCCAAAAAAATATGGGGGATTGGAAATGATGCAGACAATTACATTGGAAGCAACATTCTTTCCGCAATATTAAGCTGATCCACCCCAAAAAAAAAGAAAAAAAAAAAAAAAAAAAAAGAAAAAAAACATTTAGTGGCCGCTGCCAACATACTGACTCAACTCCAGCCACTTTAATAATGGGAATTGATGGTTATTTATGTAAAAATGTATCACTAGCCACTTTAAACAATGCCACTTAATATAATGTTTACATACCCTACATTACTCATCTCATATGTATATTTATATACTGTACTCTATATCATCTACTGCATCTTGCCATCTTTATGTAATACATGTATCACTAGCCACTTTGAACTATGCCACTTAATATAATGTTTATATACCCTACATTACTCATCTCATATGTATATACTGTACTCTATACCAACTACTGCATCTTGCCTATGCCGTTCTGTACATATTCTTTATCCCTTTACACTTGTGTGTATAAGGTAGTAGCTGTGGAATTGTTAGGTTAGATTACTCGTTGGTTATTACTGATTAGCAATGTTTTGAGCTAGTCTGTATTAAAAGAGATATGTAAATGTTATATATTATATAATAATTTATATATATTTTTTACAACCCCTTCCCGTTGCCTCAAGATTAATGATTTTGCCCACTGGGAGGTTTTGCTTCCCTCCGGTGCGCGCTACCACAGCCACAAAGTCTAAATTGGTTATAATGTAAACATTCCTTAAAACAAAAATTAGCTTTCAGGTCCTAATTTAAGGTTAGGGTCAGGGCTAAGTATAAGGTTAGCAGTGTGATTAATGTTTGGGTTGAGATTTAAAATCAGATTTTAAGAAATTATAGTATGAGGCTGGGGTTTCTGACTGTGGCTGTGCTAACTAGTGACTGAAATTAGAAAAAGTGTAGTCACCTGCAAATGTAAAACTATATATATATATATTTTGTTGTGCTGTTACATTTGTGTCGTTGTTTCATGTCCAATGCACTCAGGGTGTTGTTACACATAATTTGTGTAAAAAAATGTTACAATTGTAACAGTCCTGGCTGAGCCATATATGCTTTGCAGTTACAATGTAGACAAGCTGAGCTTGTAGACACTTATGCGCAAAATGAAAAAGCACAGGATATTTATACCTCAATAAAACAGCTCTGCTTTGCTTGGTAAGTAATATCGACCAAATAAGCAATTTCTACCCTCGTTGCATCAAAAAATCTAAAATGTATGCTGCTGAGACAAGTTTTAAACATCTTAATGGTGGCATTGTGACAGCGCTTCAAACTAAAAAAAGTCCTGGGGACCCAGTTAAGGTCAACGGCATTATGCAATTTACCAAGTACCAGGACATTTTAGCCAAGAACCTGGTTGTCACTGCCAGGAGAATGACACTTGGCAGCAAGTGGATCTTCCAGCGAGACAGTAACCCCAAGCACTAATCAAAATCCACAAAGAAATGGTGAATTGACCACAAAATCAACATTTTGCAATGGCCGTCTCAGTTTCTGGACTTGAGCCCCTAAAAACCTGTGGTTTGAATTGAAGAGGGCAGTCCATAAGAGTAGACAAAGGACATAAAGGATCTGGAAAGATTATATTTGGAGAAATAGTCTAGAATTCCTCCCAATGTGTTCTCTCTTTAAAGGCTCAGTGTATTTAACCTCGCAAGGGGAGTATTCAAAACAGGTAGTTTAAAAGAATACAATTTCCCCGCCAAAATTGCTTTCAATATAGCTCAGTATTTTCTGCTAACCTTTTTCAAGAGTACCAATAATTATGGACCTGACTGTACAACATCAATCAACTATCAAACATTGTACCTTTCAACTGCTGCTCCATATAATGTATACAAATAAATATTAATAGCAACTTGGGTGTCAGAGGAAACACTAGGGTGGGATCAGCTCATCTGTAGCTGCAAGGAGTTGAGGAGTGGGGTCCAGTTTCCGTTCAAGGACTGGATTTTGTCTTTGGTGGATGCTGTATTTTTTCCCATTGTGATGTGGTCTGTGAGGAGGTTAATCCATTGACAAAATAGACTGTTGGAATCTGTTTTTGTAGTTGAGTAATATTGTTTTCTTGAATATATTTAAGGCAATAGAAATGGACTGATGATATCCAAGAAGGCAGAAGATTGGGGAGAGTGGAATGCTGTGACCCAAAAGGGTGGACAGTTTGTGTATGGTTTCTTTCCAGAATTGTAGGGTGGGTGGACAGAGCCAAGTGGCGTGAAAGTGGTTCTATTTTAGTTTTTTCCTTAGCACTAACACACTTGATTCAACTAATCATCAAACCTTTAGTTGGGGAAACACTGCATTCATCTAACATTCCAGTTAAAATGATTTTCAAATCGAATGTAATGAGTAAATGTGCAGATTTTATCACTGCTGTATATATTTGTGCTCCCTGTAAGTATATTGCACCATCACACTGTGCTCGAAATAAAATGACTACAACCTTAGAAATAAAACTTTGATTACAATATTGTGTTGTTGACCTTTGTTAAAATTAGTATCAGTATGTAGGATATCTGGTGGCAACCCCAATCATGTAATGTAATCACACACACACACACACACACACACACACACACACATGATAACATCTTACAGAACACATACTAACATTCTCAGTTTGGTAACATTTATTTATCAAAAACCTACATTGATTACATTGCTGACCATACAATCAAAGTATATCTTGTAGCACTTTTTCACCTATCTGGGATATATTCTGTCTTTATTTTTTAACAATAATGTGTATGTAGTTTAATCTGTGTGTATTGTCACTTTCTACTTGGAAGCCAGTGACATAGAGGAGGAAGAGGGGTCTTCTTAAAGGTGTTTTCCAGGATGAGAATGGAGTGGCCCTTCCTGAGTTGACTCCCCTCGATGAGGTCACAGAGAGCCATCTTCTCTGCCTTGTAGTAGAGACCCACTTTGCCACCTGTTATGTTGGCTATGGTGATGCTGGGTGCGACAGCTTTTCTGGGAGTTGTTTGTTAAGCTAAGAGAACGAGAGAGAGTCATTGGACAGTGCTGAAATAAATGTGGTTGTCAGTATTTGGAGTTTGCATTGAACACTGCTATGAGCAACAATAAACCATGTTTTATGCTGGTGTTGGAACTGAGCTGTGAAATGTGTATGTATATGGACATGTAATTACTTTATGCTTTGAAGTGTCTAATGTGTTATATTCCCATGTTGAATGGCCACAAAACAATAAAATATGAATTTATTTATTTATATGTAGATTCCCTGCCGCTGGATAGGGTTTACATACCAGTATGACTGGTGGTTTTGCCCTGGTTGCCAATGGAAATGTTTCCGCTCACATTGCCTGATACGTTTTGGCCTGATACGTTTTGACCTGATACGTTTTGGCCTGATATGTTTTGGCCTGATTCAGTAGGACATTTGGCAACACATTGGTTTTTTTTGCAGACGCTTTGGCTGTTGGTATGTGAAGGGACATCAGTTGAAGCACAATCCATTGCTGCAACTATAGAGAGAGGAGAGAAAGAGAGGGGGAGAGAAAGAGGTTAATTAAGGGTTAAGTTGATTCAATTCAGTGGTGGAAAAATTACCCAATTGTCATTCTTGAGTAAAAGTAAAGATACCTTAATAGAAAATGACTCAAGTTATCCAGTAAAATACTACTTGAGTAAAAGTCTAAAAGTATTTGGTTTTAAATATACTTAAGTATCAAAAGTAAATGTAATTGCTAAAATATACTTATTTATCAAAAGTAAAAGTGTAATTAATTTCAAATTCCTCATATTAAGCAAACCACATGGCACCAATTTGTTATTTTACAGATAGCCAGGGGAACACTCCAACACTCAGACAACATTTAAGCAAAGTGTATCTGTGCAATGTATCATTATTAGTCACCATTGCACTAAGTGGCATTGCATGTCTTTTGCGATGTCTTGCTCCTTATGCTCAAGTTTAAGCACAGAACATTCATGAGCAGACGCAGTACTCAATTAGTATCAATGCTCTAGGTTCCACAGTAACAACAAAGTAGTGCCTAGGATAAATTCTATATAACAGTATCACATTATATCACACGTAACAACTCCTCCCTTCCAGCTATCTTGTATTCCGTCAACATCAAAAGAGATATGCATGTAAATTCAACAACTGTAACAATAACTGAAATAAGGCACTATTCAATTATTAAAACTAACAACCCATTTGTTTCACAATAAAATCAAATAAAACTAGCTTGAGAACCAGTCAGTAGTTGTAGGACTCTGAGAAATGGCAGCTTCAACAGTCTCTTGAGGTTCAGTTTCATTACAGTGCCTATAATAAGTATCACACCCCTCTGACTATTTCCCATTTTTTGGGTGTTACAAACAGGAACAACATTTGATTTCATAGGGATTTTGACTGATCTACACAAAATACTCCATTATGGCAAAGTGAATAAAAAAAGAATAAACTGTAAACATTTAAAAACAAAACAATTTGCAACAACATTAGTTTGGTAAAGGACATATTTTCATCAGAAACATTAAGCCCAGTCTACTTGTTGTTTTCAACAAACAGATGTTGTGGTCGTAATTCATCACCATGCAGTGTTCAATGGGAATTGTCCATTTAGAAAATTCCAATGAACAGGCAGATTAAACTAAATCGAACGTCTGTATATTGAAAAGAAGACAGATTTTGGTTTGTAACACTGAAAAAAGTTGTTCAACTCTGCCAAATGAGCCTGTTTCAAATGATCACTATTTGAGAGTAACTGTTCCAGGCAGGAGACGCACATGTCTTCACACTGCCAACTTTTTATTTGGAAAAATATTCTATTATGTTTTTTTAACTTGATATATTTCTGACCTGTGCAAGGAACAAAGGACTATAAAATCCTGGTGTGTCACGTCATTCATAATTGAAATGCCCACTCTGATATTTTCAGCCATTTTGATCATTTAAATTAATAGGCTACCCATTAATTCATGAAGAATATAACTTATAGATGCATACATGGGTCTTCCACTCAGTGTTGAAAAGCAACCTAACATAGGCAATAACATCATTACACTAAAACATATATTTGTAGACATTTTATTAAGAAACGTAGTATCCAAAAATAAGACAAATCTAACAAATGATCAAATGAACAAAAGAAGGCTATGCCATTGCAGTGGAGGCTGCTCTAGATACTGAGATCATAATATTTGGTATCATATTGATACAAGACTGACAGTATCCCCCATTTCTGAGTATCTTGCTGAGGGGAGAACGCTTATAAAAGTGGCGGGAACGGCACAAATGGAATAGCATCAAACACCTGGAAATCATGTATTAGATGTATTTGATGCCATTCCACTGATTCCGCTTCAGTCGTTACCACCAGCCCGTTCTTCCCAATTAAGGTGCCACCAACCTACTGTGCGTTGTACAGCCCTAGGCTTCTACAGTTAAGCGCATGCTGAGGTTACTGCCTTTTTGAAGATTGTGTTCCATGATATAACATATAATATGTTAAGATTATGGTTTCAAATGGCACTTTTTATTGACTGAATATATATGGGTCAATTTAGCAATTATGATTTGTTATCTGTAATGGTTATAATAAATTAGGCATTGTTTTTGCGAACTGTTGGCATATAGGCCTAGATAAATTTGCACATATTGTTTTATCCTTGTTTTCTAAAAATATATATTTTTGTCATTTAAGGACTGGAGTTCAATTTCATTTATTGTGTCAGAACCTAAGAACAAATAGTTGTGTTCTGTTCATAAATATGGATTCCTCCTGTGAAGAAACAGTGTAGAATTACACAATTTTTAAAATTCACTTTCAGACAAAGTCAGGCGCCCATGTATGTCACCATAAGGCTGATCTTGTTCCCACACATCTCTCTGTAGCAATTAAGCCTGGGGTCATTAGCATGATGACAATAGTGATTTTAAAACATAAACCTAAAGCATGTATTTTAAATGATGTATTTACCTGTGTGTGTGTTCTTCCTCGGTGCAGTGGCGCGCTTGAAGGTTGTAGTAATCAGGTGTTCTAGTGCAGAGTGGAGAGACGGCTCTGCTTTTATAGGGTAACGCTGACAGAGAGAGGGAGGGTGGGAAGTTCTCAGCCCAATCCATTCCAGGTAAATGTTATTATTCCAGAGAACTGAAGAGGATGACTCAGTTCCAGAGAAGCTAGGTGGGTGTCACAAGATCAATATATTTGTCAATCGCTAAAACGTATTATATCTCAAAGGGCCATATCTTTAACTACCCCCTTACAGGTAAATCACTGACTATCAAGGGAGTTTGATAACCTAAAATAATAAGACGATCAGCCTGAGAATGCAAAAAATAGCAACCATGTGAGAGTCTCTGAATTGCTATCTATGTGCAGCAGTTCTCTTGCTCATTAAAACTGATCTCAGGTCAGCTGGTAGCAGGGTCGTAGAATTAAAGTATGTGCGGTGGTTCTTCTGTTTGCGTTGGAAGCCGAAGAGGCAGCGGGGTCAGTGGTAGGGTTGGTTGCCACTGTGCTGATGGCTGCAAGTGATGAGGTTGGAGCTCTGGCTGAAGGCTTTGCCACACACCTGGCACACATTGGGCTTCTCACCTGGCATAGGAAAGCAGAGGTAAAGTTCACTATTTTATAAGTGTTAAAGGGGCAGTGCGGTTGTTAGGGTGCTAAATATCCATATTGACGATGGCCGTATTTTCCACATGTATGTACAATAAGCCCACTCTCTGTCTCTCCCACTCTGTCTTTCCCGCTCTGATCTGTCCCCACCCCATTCCGTTGTCTACCAAGCCGTCATATCGGTTTAGTCCACCAGGGACCATTCATTGCATTGTGTTAGTAACCAATAACCAACTATTTGTGTGTTTATGTAATTCTGTGTGATTAGTTAGTTAGTTAGTAAATAAATAATTAAGCCAATTTGTATATCGCTGATTCATCATTTATGCTAGGGTTCGTGCAGATATCTAAGGATTTTGCGACATTCAGAATGAGACTGATAGAAGGTAAACAATTAATTAATGACTGAAATGTAAGAGATATTTATATCTTTAAGAGTTAATTCGGAAAACGGTAACCCGTTAAATAAACTTTTCCGTGGTGTCCTGAGATTGCAAATGAGTTAATTGTTACAGGATTAATGTAATCATTGTAATAACTAAACATAGTTAATCGATTTGATAAAACAATCATCATCACATTAATGATAGCCAAGACATGACATGTGATGTTAGCAAGTTATTGATTTCTAAACCTACATACACACTATATATACAAAACTATGTGGACACCCCTTCCAATTAGTGGATTTAGCTATTTCAGCCACGCCCGTTGCTGACAGGTGTATAAAATCGAGCACACCTCCATGCAATCTCCATAGACAAACATGGGCAGTAGAATGACCTTACTGAAGAGCTCAGTGACTTTCAACGTGGCACCATCGTAGGATGCCACTTTTACAACAAGTCAGTTTGTCCAATTTCTGCCCCTGCCCCGGTCAACTAAGTCAAATCAAACTTTATTTGTCACATATGCCTAATAGAACAAGTGTAGACCTTACCGTGAAATGCTTACTTACAAGCCCTTTTAACCAACAGTGCAGTTCAAGAAGAGTTAAGAAAATATTTACCAAATAAACTAAATGATACGGAGGCATGTTTTTTTTGGATTCCAACCAAATGTAAATCAAAACTAAAGTTGAACTGACATCTTTTCCCAGTAGGTAGTAATAGCTAGTGATAGTGATGCACAAGCTAGGCCTATTTGAAACATTGGCATCTACTGACAGCATTTACCTGCCAGATTCAGAAGCTCGAAAACCCCATTAGACTTTGTCTAAAGTTTAGAGGAAAAAAACTAAAACGAAACATATTTTTGTTTTTCAGTCAAAGACAATCGTTTCAATATTGGTTACATTTTATTTTTCAGTTTACTAAATTGTTTTCAAATTTGAATTTGAATTTTAGTTTCAATTTTCCTTTACTATAATAACCTTGGAATGGTATGGCCTTATGGAAAAGGAATAACACATTTTGACTGTGACCTTGACAAAGACCAGATCTCTATTCCCATAGAATACATGTTGACTCTCGTGTATGAATGATGTCTAATGTCATCCGGTAAGGTAAATGTTATTATTCCAGAGAACTGAAGAGGATGACTCAGTTCCAGAGAAGCTAGGTGGGTGTCACAAGATCAATATATTTGTCAAGCGCTAAAACATATTATATCTCAAAGGGCCATATCTTTAACTACCCCCTTACAGGTAAATCACTGACTATCAAGGGAGTTTGATAACCTAAAATAATAAGACGATCAGCCTGAGAATGCAAAAAATAGCAACCATGTGAGAGTCTCTGAGTTGCTATCTATGTGCAGCAGTTCTCTTGCTCATTAAAACTGATCTCAGGTCAGCTGGTAGCAGGGTCGTAGAATTAAAGTATGTGCGGTGGTTCTTCTGTTTGCGTTGGAAGCCGAAGAGGCAGCGGGGTCAGTGGTAGGGTTGGTTGCCACTGTGCTAATGGCTGCAAGTGATGAGGTTGGAGCTCTGGCTGAAGGCTTTGCCACACACCTGGCACACATTGGGCTTCTCACCTGGCATAGGAAAGCAGAGGTAAAGTTCACTATTTTATCAGTGTTAAAGGGGCAGTGCGGTTGTTAGGGTGCTAAATATCCATATTGACGATGGCCGTATTTTCCACATGTATGTACAATAAGCCCACTCTCTGTCTCTCCCACTCTGATCTGTCCCCACTCCATTCCGTTGTCTACCAAGCCGTCATATCGGTTTTGTCCACCAGGGACCATTCATTGCATTGTGTTAGTAACCAATAACCAACTATTTGTGTGTTTATGTAATTCTGTGTGATTAGTTAGTTAGTTAGTAAATAAATAATTAAGCCAATTTGTATATCGCTGATTCATCATTTATGCTAGGGTTCGTGCAGATATCTAAGGATTTTGCGACATTCAGAATGAGACTGATAGAAGGTAAACAATTAATTAATGACTGAAATGTAAGAGATATTTATATCTTTAAGAGTTAATTCGGAAAACGGTAACCCGTTAAATAAACTTCTCCGTGGTGTCCTGAGATTGCAAATGAGTTAATTGTTACAGGATTAATGTAATCATTGTAATAACTAAACATAGGTAATCGATTTGATAAAACAATCATCATCACATTAATGATAGCCAAGACATGACATGTGATGTTAGCAAGTTATTGCTTTCTAAACCTACATACACACTATATATACAAAACTATGTGGACACCCCTTCCAATTAGTGGATTTAGCTATTTCAGCCACACCCGTTGCTGACAGGTGTATAAAATCGAGCACACCTCCATGCAATCTCCATTGACAAACATGGGCAGTAGAATGACCTTACTGAAGAGCTCAGTGACTTTCAACGTGGCACCATCGTAGGATGCCACTTTTACAACAAGTCAGTTTGTCCAATTTCTGCCCCTGCCCCGGTCAACTAAGTCAAATCAAATCAAACTTTATGTCACATGCGCCGAATAGAACAGGTTTAGACCTTGTGTAGAAATGCTTACTTACAAGCCCTTTACCAACAGTGCAGTTCAAGAAGAGTTAAGAAAATATTTACCAAATAAACTAAAGTAACACAATAACATAACAATACCGAGACTATATACAGGGGGTACCGGTACTGAGTCAGTGTGCGGGGGTACAGGTTCGAGGTAATTTGTACATGTAGGTAGGGGTGAAGTGACTGCATAGATAATAGACAGCGAGTAACAGCAGTGTCTAAAATCAAAGGAGGGGGCAATGTTAAAGTCCGTTGGCGATTTGATTAATTGTTCAGCAGTCTTATGGCTTGGGGGTAGAAGCTGTTAAAGGAGCCTTTTGGTCCTAGACTTGGCGCTCCGGTACCGCTTGCCGTGCGGTAGCAGAGAAAACAGTCTATGACTTGGGTGACTGGAGTCTGACAATTTTATGGGCTTTCCTCTGACACCTCCTATTATATAGGTCCTGGATTGCAGGAAGCTTGGCCCCAGTAATGTACTGGGCCGTACGCTCTACCCTCAACCGGTCAGGATGCTCTCGATGGTGTAGCTGTCTGTGCTAGCAAAACAGTCCTGGAGCGTAGCATCCACGCCATCTGACAACTTCCATATTGAGCGAGTCACTGGTACTTCCTGCTTTAGTTTTTGCTTATAAGCAGGAATCAGGAGGATATAATTATGGTCAGATTTGACAAATGGAGGGCGGGGGAGAGCTTTGTATGCATCTCTGTGTGTGGAGTAAAAATGTTTTCCTCTGGTTGCACATGTGACATGCTGGTAAAAATGAGGAAAAACTGATTTAAGTTTGCCTGCATTAAAGTCCCTGGCCACTAGGAGCGCCGCTTCTGGGTGAGCATTTTCTTGTTTGCTTAAAGCCTTATTGAGTTGGTTGAGTGTGGTCTTTGTGCCAGCATCTGTCTGTGGTGGTAAATAGACGCCTACGAGTTTTTTAACATGGGTCGTCCATGTTAAAACGTCTAGGAGCAACAACGGAACTACTGAGTTCCAAACTTCCTTCGGAAGCAATGACAGCAAAGGAACTGTTTGTCCGGAGCTTCATGAAATGGGTTTCCATGGCCAAGCAGCCGCACACAAGCCTAAGACCACCAATCGCAATGCCAAGCGTCTGCCGTAGTGGTGTAAATCTCGACACCATTGGACTCTGGAGCAGTGAAAACACGTTCTCTGGAGTGATGAATCACACTTCACCATCTGGCAGTCCAATGGACGAATCTGGGTTTGGCAGATGCCAGGAAAACGCTACCTTCCCCAATGCATAATGCCAACTGTAAAGTTTGGTGGTGGAGGAATAATGGTCTGGTGCTGCTTTTCATGGTTCGGGCTAGGCCCCTTAGTTCCACTGAAAGGAAATCTTTACGCTACAGCAATCAATGACATTGGAGACGATTCTCTGCTTCCAACTTTTTGGTAACAGTTTGGGTAAGGCCCTTTCCTGTTTCAGCATGACAATGACTCTGTGCACAAAGTGAGGTCCATACAGAAATGGTTTGTCGAGATCGGTGTGGAAGAACTTGACTGGCCTGCACAGAGCCCTGACCTCAACCCCATCGAACAGCTTTGGGATGAATTGGAACTCCGACTGCGAGCTAGGACTAATCGCCCAACATCAGTACTCGACCTCACTAATGCTCTTGTGGCTGAATGGAAACAAGTCTCTGCAGCAATGTTCTAACATCTAGTGGAAAGACAGGCCATGGAAACACATTTTATGAAGCTCCCGACGAACAGTTATTGTGCTGACGTGGCTTCCAGGAGGTAGTTTGGAACTCTGTAGTGAGGTTTGCAACCGGGGAAAGATGATTTTTACATGCTTCAGCACTTGGCGGTCCCGTTCTGTGAGCTTGTGTGGCCTACCACTTTGTGGCTGAACAATTGTTGCTCCTAGACGTTTCCACTTCACAATAACAGCACTTGCAGTTGACCTGGGAAGCTCTAGCAGGTCAGAAATTTGACGAACTGACTTGCTGGAAAGGTGGCATCCTATGACAGTGCCACGTTGAAAGTCACTGAGCTTTTCAGTAAGGCTATTCTACTTCCAATGTTTGTATATGGAGATTGCATGGCTGTTTTCTCGATTTTATACACCCGTCAGCAACGGGTGTGAATGAAATAGCCGAATCCACTCATTTGAAGGGGTGTCCACATACTTTTGTATATAGTGTATTTTATTGTAGTGCCATGTGGCCATCCCACATGGGATTATAAAACACATTGATATTATAATCAGTTCCAGCACCAGCATAAAAATAAATAAATAATAAACAATTATGAGGCTCAAAGCAGTGTTCCCAGCAAACTCTTAATACTGACAACCACATTCCTTTCAGCACTGTCAAATCTCTCTCTCTCTCTGTATCTCTCTCTCTCTCTCTCTCTCTGAGAAGATGGCTCTCATTGACCTCATTGACCCCTCATTGACCCCTCATTGACCCCTCAACTCCTGAAGGGCCACTCCATACTCATCCTGGAAGGCACCTTTAAGAAGAGCCTTCTCCCTAAGAGCATCTATGTTACTGGAAAGTGACAATACACATAGCTGCCCTGAGGAATCCCCACTTCATGGGCTGGACATCCTCCTGGCAGAGTATGCTGAGGGTCACCCCAAGTCCTACGTCCTGACTGTCGACAAAGAGGTGAAGATAGCTGAAACAGGAAAGATCTGGGTGGATGAGGACGGGGTGGATCACAGGCCCAAAACGAAACGCCACCAGGGAACCTCCTGTATCTTAACACTCTTTATTAATTACAGATGAAGCTACATAACAATTATTACAGATACAAAATATTTCAATAAAATATTAAATAATTAGACGACACTCCAGACAACTACTTTCACGCCACCTGGTTCTGTTCACCCACCCTACAATTCTGGAAAGAAACTATATATAAACATTCCATCCTTTTGGGATGTGATAACCCAATAAATAAAATGTCCCACAAAATATGAAGACAATATAGTATGCTATGTTCTCATGTTTCAGGAGTGTACATTTGGCTGCAAGGTGTGTTGGAAAGTGTTCAAGCGCTCATGCGTACCTGCTAATCTGATTTCACCAGAAGTCTGACATGAAGAAACACATCATTCATACACGAGAGTCAACATGTATTCTATGGGAATAGAGATCTGGTCTTTGTCAAGGTCACAGTCAAAATGTGTTATTCATTTTCCATAAGGCCATACCATTCCAAGGTTATTATAGTAAACGAAAATTGAAACTAAAATTCAAATTCAAATTTGAAAACAATTTAGTAAACTGAAAAATAAAATGTAACCAATATTGAAACGATTGTCTTTGACTGAAAAACAAAAATATGTTTCGTTTTAGTTTTTTTCCTCTAAACTTTAGACAAAGTCTAATGGGGTTTTCGAGCTTCTGAATCTGGCAGGTAAATGCTGTCAGTAGATGCCAATGTTTCAAATAGGCCTAGCTTGTGCATCACTATCACTAGCTATTAATACCTACTGGGAAAAGATGTCAGTTCAACTTTAGTTTTGATTTACATTTGGTTGGAATCCAAAAAAAACATGCCTCCGTATCATTTAGTTTATTTGGTAAATATTTTCTTAACTCTTCTTGAACTGCACTGTTGGTTAAAAGGGCTTGTAAGTAAGCATTTCACGGTAAGGTCTACACTTGTTCTATTAGGCATATGTGACAAATAAAGTTTGATTTGACTTAGTTGACCGGGGCAGGGGCAGAAATTGGACAAACTGACTTGTTGTAAAAGTGGCATCCTACGATGGTGCCACGTTGAAAGTCACTGAGCCCTTCTGTAAGGTCATTCTACTGCCCATGTTTGTCTATGGAGATTGCATGGAGGTGTGCTCGATTTTATATACCTGTCAGCAACGGGTGTGGCTGAAAATAGCTAAATCCACTAATTGGAAGGGGTGTCCACATAGTTTTGTATATATAGTGTGTATGTAGGTTTAGAAATCAATAACTTGCTAACATCACATGTCTTGGCTATCATTAATGTGATGATGATTGTTTTATCAAATCGATTACCTATGTTTAATTATTACGATGATTACATTAATCCTGTAACAATTAACTCATTTGCATTCTCAGGACACCACGGAAAAGTTTATTTAACGGGTTACCGTTTTCCGAATTAACTCTTAAAGATATAAATATCTCTTACATTTCAGTCATTAATTAATTGTTTACCTTCTATCAGTCTCATTCTGAATGTCGCAAAATCCTTACATATCTGCACGAACCCTAGCATAAATGATTAATCAGCGATATACAAATTGGCTTAATTATTTATTTACTAACTAACTAACTAATCACACAGAATTACATAAACACAGAAATAGTTGGTTATTGGTTACTAACACAATGCAATGAATGGTCCCTGGTGGACTAAACCGATATGACGGCTTGGTAGACAACGGAATGGGGTGGGGACAGATCAGAGCGGGAAAGACAGAGTGGGAGAGACAGAGTGGGCTTATTGTACATACATGTGGAAAATACGGCCATCGTCAATATGGATATTTAGCACCCTAACAACCGCACTGCCCCTTTAACACTTATAAAATAGTGAACTTTACCTCTGCTTTCCTATGCCAGGTGAGAAGCCCAATGTGTGCCAGGTGTGTGGCAAAGCCTTCAGCCAGAGCTCCAACCTCATCACTTGCAGCCATCAGCACAGTGGCAACCAACCCTACCACTGACCCCGCTGCCTCTTCGGCTTCCAACGCAAACAGAAGAACCACTGCACATACTTTCATTCTACGACCCTGCTACCAGCTGACCTGAGATCAGTTTTAATGAGCAAGAGAACTGCTGCTCATAGATAGCAACTCAGAGACTCTCACATGGTTGCTATTTTTTGCATTCTCAGGCTGATCGTCTTATTATTTTAGGTTATCAAACTCCCTTGATAGTCAGTGATTTACCTGTAAGGGGGTAGTTAAAGATATGGCCCTTTGAGATATAATACGTTTTAGCGCTTGACAAATATATTGATCTTGTGACACCCACCTAGCTTCTCTGAAACTGAGTCATCCTCTTCAGTTCTCTGGAATAATAACATTTACCTGGAATGGATTGGGCTGAGAACTTCCCACCCTCCCTCTCTCTGTCAGCGTTACCCTATAAAAGCAGAGCCGTCTCTCCACTCTGCACTAGAACACCTGATTACTACAACCTTCAAGCGCGCCACCGCACCGAGGAAGAACACCCAGACACAGGTAAATACATCATTTAAAATACATGCTTTAGGTTTATGTTTTAAAATCACTATTGTCCTCATGCTAATGACCCCAGGCTTAATTGCTACAAAGAGATGTGTGGGAACAAGATCAGCCTTATGGTAACATACATGGGCGCCTGACTTTGTCTGAAAGTGAATTTTAAAAATCGTGTAATTCTACACTGTTTCTTCACAGGAGGAATCCATATTTATGAACAGAACACAACTATTTGTTCTTAGGTTCTGACACAATAAATGAAATTGAACTCCAGTCCTTAAATGAAAAAAATATATATTTTTAGAACACAAGGACATAAAACAATATGTGCAAATTTATCTAGGCCTATATGCCAACAGTTCGCAAAAACAATGCCTAATTTATTATAACCATTACAGATAACAAATCCTAATTGCTAAATTGTCCCATATATATTCAGTCAATAAAAAGTGCCATTTGAAACCATAATCTTAACATATTATATGTTATATCATGGAACACAATCTTCAAAAAGGCAGTAACCTCAGCATGCGCTTAACTGTAGAAGCCTAGGGCTGTACAACGCACAGTAGGTTGGTGGCACCTTAATTGGGAAGAACGGGCTGGTGGTAACGACTGAAGCGGAATCAGTGGAATGGCATCAAATACATCTAATACATGATTTCCAGGTGTTTGATGCTATTCCATTTGTGCCGTTCCCGCCACTTTTATAAGCGTTCTCCCCTCAGCAAGATACTCAGAAATGGGGGATACTGTCAGTCTTGTATCAATATGATACCAAATATTATGATCTCAGTATCTAGAGCAGCCTCCACTGCAATGGCATAGCCTTCTTTTGTTCATTTGATCATTTGTTAGATTTGTCTTATTTTTGGATACTACGTTTCTTAATAAAATGTCTACAAATATATGTTTTAGTGTAATGATGTTATTGCCTATGTTAAGTTGCTTTTCAACACTGAGTGGAAGATCCATGTATGCATCTATAAGTTATATTCTTCATGAATTAATGGGTAGCCTATTAATTTAAATGATCAAAATGGCTGAAAATATCAGAGTGGGCATTTCAATTATGAATGACGTGACACACCAGGATTTTATAGTCCTTTGTTAAAAAAACATAATAGAATATTTTTCCAAATAAAAAGTTGTCAGTGTGAAGACATGTGCGTCTCCTGCCTGGAACAGTTACTCTTAAATAGTGATCATTTGAAACAGGCTCATTTGGCAGAGTTGAACAACTTTTTTCAGTGTTACAAACCAAAATCTGTCTTCTTTTCAATATACAGACGTTCGATTTAGTTTAATCTGCCTGTTCATTGGAATTTTCTAAATGGACAATTCCCATTGAACACTGCATGGTGATGAATTACGACCACAACATCTGTTTGTTGAAAACAACAAGTAGACTGGGCTTAATGTTTCTGATGAAAATATGTCCTTTACCAAACTAATGTTGTTGCAAATTGTTTTGTTTTTAAATGTTTACAGTTTATTCTTTTTTTATTCACTTTGCCATAATGGAGTATTTTGTGTAGATCAGTCAAAATCCCTATGAAATCAAATGTTGTTCCTGTTTGTAACACCCAAAAAATGGGAAATAGTCAGAGGGGTGTGATACTTATTATAGGCACTGTAATGAAACTGAACCTCAAGAGACTGTTGAAGCTGCCATTTCTCAGAGTCCTACAACTACTGACTGGTTCTCAAGCTAGTTTTATTTGATTTTATTGTGAAACAAATGTGTTGTTAGTTTTAATAATTGAATAGTGCCTTATTTCAGTTATTGTTACAGTTGTTGAATTTACATGCATATCTCTTTTGATGTTGACGGAATACAAGATAGCTGGAAGGGAGGAGTTGTTACGTGTGATATAATGTGATACTGTTATATAGAATTTATCCTAGGCACTACTTTGTTGTTACTGTGGAACCTAGAGCATTGATACTAATTGAGTACTGCGTCTGCTCATGAATGTTCTGTGCTTGAACTTGAGCATAAGGAGCAAGACATCGCAAAAGACATGCAATGCCACTTAGTGCAATGGTGACTAATAATGATACATTGCACAGATACACTTTGCTTAAATGTTGTCTGAGTGTTGGAGTGTTCCCCTGGCTATCTGTAAAATAACAAATTGGTGCCATCTGGTTTGCTTAATATGAGGAATTTGAAATTAATTACACTTTTACTTTTGATAAATAAGTATATTTTAGCAATTACATTTACTTCAAATTCAGTCATTTTCTATCAAGGTATCTTTACTTTTACTCAAGAATGACAATTGGGTAATTTTTCCACCACTGAATTGAATCAACTTAACCCTTAATTGCCCTCTTTCTCTCCCCCTCTCTTTCTCTCCTCTCTCTATAGTTGCAGCAATGGATTGTGCTTCAACTGATGTTCCTTCACATACCAACAGCCAAAGCGTCTGCAAAAAAAAACAATGTGTTGCCAAATGTCCTACTGAATCAGGCCAAAACATATCAGGCCAAAACGTATCAGGCCAAAACGTATCAGGCCAAAACGTATCAGGCAATGTGAGCGGAAACATTTCCATTGGCAGCCAGGGCAATACCACCAGTCATACTGGTATGTAAACCCTATCCAGCGGCAGGGAATCTACATATAAATAAATAAATTCATATTTTATTGTTTTGTGGCCATTCAACATGGGAATATAACACATTAGACATTTCAAAGCATAAAGTAATTACATGTCCATATACATACACATTTCACAGCTCAGTTCCAGCAACAGCATAAAACATGGTTTATTGTTGCTCATAGCAGTGTTCAATGCAAACTCCAAATACTGACAACCACATTTATTTCAGCACTGTCCAATGACTCTCTCTCGTTCTCTTAGCTTAACAAACAACTCCCAGAAAAGCTGTCGCACCCAGCATCACCATAGCCAACATAACAGGTGGCAAAGTGGGTCTCTACTACAAGGCAGAGAAGATGGCTCTCTGTGACCTCATCGAGGGGAGTCAACTCAGGAAGGGCCACTCCATTCTCATCCTGGAAAACACCTTTAAGAAGACCCCTCTTCCTCCTCTATGTCACTGGCTTCCAAGTAGAAAGTGACAATACACACAGATTAAACTACATACACATTATTGTTAAAAAATAAAGACAGAATATATCCCAGATAGGTGAAAAAGTGCTACAAGATATACTTTGATTGTATGGTCGAATTCAGCAATGTAATCGATGTAGGTTTTTGATAAATAAATGTTACCGAACTGAGGATGTTAGTATGTGTTCTGTAAGATGTTATCGTGTGTGTGTGTGTGTGTGTGTGTGTGTGTGTGTGTGTGTGTGTGTGTGTGTGTGTGTGTGTGTGTGTGTGTGTGTGTGTGTGTGTGTGTGTGTGTGTGTGTGTGTGTGTGTGTGTGTGTGTGTGTGTGTGTGTGTGTGTGTGATTACATTACATGATTGGGGTTGCCACCAGATATCCTACATACTGATACTAATTTTAACAAAGGTCAACAACACAATATTGTAATCAAAGTTTTATTTCTAAGGTTGTAGTCATTTTATTTCAAGCACAGTGTGATGGTGCAATATACTTACAGGGAGCACAAATATATATAGCAGAGACAAAATCTGCACATTTACTCATTACATTCGATTGGAAAATCATTTTAACTAGAATGTTAGATGAATGCAGTGTTGCCCAAGTGTGTTAGTGCTAAGGAAAAAACTAAAATAGAACCACTTTCACGCCACATGGCTCTGTCCACCCACCCTACAATTCTGGAAAGAAACCATACACAAACTGTCCACCCTTTTGGGTCACAGCATTCCACTCTCCCCAATCTTTTGCCTTCTTGGAGATCATCAGTCCATTTCTATTGCCTTAAATATATCCAAGAAAACAATATTTCTCAACTACAAAAACAGATTCCAACAGTCTATTTTGTCAATGGATTAACCTCCTCACAGACCACATCACAATGGCAAAAAATACTGAGCTATATTGAAAGCAATTTTGGGGGGGAAATTGTTTTCTTTTAAACTACCTGTTTTGAATACTCCCCTTGCGAGGTTAAATACACTGAGCCTTTAAAGAGAGAACACGTTGGGAGGAATTCTAGACTATTTCTCCAGATATAATCTTTCCAGATCCTCTATGTCCTTTTTCTACTCTTATGGACTGCCCTCTTCAATTCAAACCACAGGTTTTTAGGGGCTCAAGTCCAGAAACCATTGCAAAATGTTGATTTTGTGGTCAATTCACCATTTCTTTGTGGATTTTGATTAGTGCTTGGGGGTTACTGTCTCGCTGGAAGATCCACTTGCTGCCAAGTGTCATTCTCCTGGCAGTGACAACCAGGTTCTTGGCTAAAATGTCCTGGTACTTGGTAAATTGCATAATGCCGTTGACCTTAACTGGGCCCCCTGAACTTTTTTTAGTTTGAAGCGCTGTCACAATGCCACAATTAAGATGTTTAAAACTTGTCTCAGCAGCATACTGTCATGACGTTGGCTTGGGGGTAGGTTTATGACAGTCATAAATACCTCTTCCCCCCTTTTTCCTCTCTCTCCACCCTACTGATGTGACATTAGAAAACCCCTTGGTTAACATAGAGATTCTGGGAACATCAGAAGGTGGGGGGAAATTAACTATATTCTGGTAATCCGACCAATTGAACATATGCAGTTGTACTTAATGAATATGATGTCAGTTCGGTTGTCATCTGAGACATTCTCATCAATGATAAGATGACATAAACTCTACAGTGTAAAGTCTACACATCAGAGTTATCGGATTCACATGGAATTGTTGTTCAATATAAATGTTTGAATATGAAATTATTTGTGATGGGATGAAATGTGGTTTTAGCTTCTAAAATGTGAGAATTGGGTTTTCATGAGTGAATTAGGCCCGACTCAGTGGCCCGCCCACGTGAAGAGACATAGGTTGTAAACTATGAAACACACCCCTTTTCTCCCTTCCTATATAAAGCCTTGACGACAATTTAACCTCCTGTTCCGAGGATGTGAGGACGACGGTCCGATGTCAGAATGGTTCAGATAATAACTACAGAACGAAGCCAACATCAGCGTGAGCTTTGGTTGCGAATGGTATGAACTTTGAACTCTTATTCACTACAGAAGTGATACCTCCTAGCCGTTGAGTTAGCAACAGCGGCTGCAAACGAGGGTTAGGAAGGAACAGACAGAGTATCCCGTCTATCACACAACGACGTTACTACAACTATCCAATTGACCACCAGAGACATTCTTCAAAGGACAAAGGACTCGGTTTGGCAACACAGCCTTCCATCTACCACCAACCTACTGAAGTGCAGCTCAGAGTAAATATTTATTGCATTTTCCTTTTCCAAATGGGCGGTAATTTAGAATGCATAAGATATTGTATTTACGATAGCGCAGCTTCGCCCTTTGTTCCTCAGTCTTCCCGCTCTTTCACTCAAACCCAGCCCCTTTTCTTTTGTGTAACAAGCTGTCATATCTGTTCCGCCCGCTAGGGACGTTTTCCTTTATGACGTAATTTGTAATCAAGTTATGATTAATTATGTGTATGTGTAATTCTGTGTGATAGTTAGGTATTTAGTAAATAAATAATTAAACCCAATTTTGTATTGCTGATTCAACTTGTTAGCCAGGGTTCGTGAAGATAACCAAGAATTTTCAACTTTCAGATGAGACTGAATTAAGGTGACGATTAATATTGACTGCTATTGATGTAAAATATTACTAGGTCTTTAAGAGTTTATTCGGAAGATAATAGCTCTATAAATATTATTTCGTGGTGCCCCGACTCTGTAGTTAATTACATTTACATGATTAGCTCAATCAGGTAATAATATTATTATTATTTTATAGAATAACATGTCATATCAATTAATCCGGCATAGCTAAAGACACGACAATACATTTTAGATTCTTTGATGCAATGAAGGTAGAAATTGCTTATTTGGTCGATATTACTTACAAAGCAACGCCGAGCTGTTTTATTGAGGTATAAATATCCTGTGCTTTTTCATTTTGCGCATAAGTGTCTACAAACTCAGCTTGTCTACATTGTAACTGCAAAGCATATATGGCTCAGCCAGGACTGTTACAATTGTAAAATATTTTACACAAATTATGTGTAACAACACCCTGAGTGCATTGGACATGAAACAACGACACAAATGTAACAGCACAACAAAATATATATATATATAGTTTTACATTAGCAGGTGACTACACTTTTTCTAATTTCAGTCACTAGTTAGCACAACCACAGTCATAAACCCCAGCCTCATTCTATAATTTCTTAAAATCTGATTTTAAATCTCAACCCAAACCTTAACCACACTGCTAACCTTATGCCTAACCCTTACCCTAACCTTAAATTAGGACCTGAAAGCTAATTTTTGTTTTAAGAAATGTTTACATTATAACAAATTTTGACTTTGTGGCTGGCGCGCACTGGAGGGAAGCAAAACCTCCCAGTGGGCAAAACCATTAATCTTGAGGCAACGGGAAGGGGTTGTAAAAAATATATATAAATTATTATATAATATATAACATTTACATATCTCTTTTAATACAGACTAGCTCAAAACATTGCTAATCACTGAAAATGACAACTTACCCAATGGGGATCATGATCCTTTTCTGGTAAGGAACTGGTGATGCAAAAACATACGTTTGCACCCCTATTTCGAATGTGGGGATGCAGCTGCTCCACTTGCTCCCTTGCTCAGGCGCCTATAGTGACATACTTGAGCAAGGATGACTAAGGGGCCTTACAGATATGTTGTGTGTATGGGGTACAGTACAGAGATGGGGTAGTTGTTTAACAAATCATATTGAACACTATTATTTCAAACAGAGTGAGTCAATGCAACCTATTATTAGATTTTTGAAGTCAATGTTTTCCCCTGAACTAAGCTTGCCATAACATAGGGGTTGAACACTTATCTAACATTTTGTCTTAGATTTTTTGTTTTTAAATGTTTACATTTTATTCTTTTTTTTATCACTTTGACATTTTTGTGTAGATCAGTCAAAACCCCTAATAAATCAAATGTTGTTCCTGTTTGTAACACATAAACAAATTGAAAAACGTCAGATGGGCATGAATACTTTTTATAGGCACTGTAATGAAACTGAACCTCAAGAGACTGTTGAAGCCACCAGCAATCATAGTCTCACAACTGCTGACTATGGTTCTCAAACTAGTTTTATTTTATTATAAAACAAAAGTGTTGTTACTTTGAATATTTGAATAGTGTCTTATTTCAGTTATTGTTACAGTTGTTGAATTTACATGCATATCTCTTTTGATGTTGATGGAAAACAACATAGCTGGAAGGGAGGAGATGTTATGCATGATATAATGTGATACTGTTATATAGCATTTATCCTAGGCACTACTTGGTTGTTACTGTGGAACCTAGAACATTGATACTTATTGAGTAGCCTACTTTGCCTGCACATGTTCTGCACTTGAACTTAAGTTTGATCGAAAAAGTAAAGTTAACATTACCTCCGTTTCAAGTATCATTATTACTGTTTGTATAGAAGTAAGAACACAACACCTAACGCCAATATTTAAAAAAAAACAGTAACAGAGAGCAAAGTACAATATGGAGAATTTAGCAAACTAGACATTTGTGGTAAGTACTTTGGGTCTGCCATGAACCTTCACCATTCTCAAATAAATTCTGATTGACACCAACCCTTGTCTCGTTTAAAACCGTTCAATTAGCAGATGGAACCAAGACATCACAGAAGACATGCAATGCCACTTAATGCAATGGTGACTAATAATGATAAATTGCACAGTTAAACTTTGCATATCGAGATCTGTGCTTTATGTGGACAGTTTGGATGAGGAAAATGATTTAATTTAGTCAGTGGTGTAAAGTACTTAAGTAAAAATGCTTTACAGTACTACATAAGACGTTTTTGGGGTATCTGTACTCTACTATTTCTCTTTTTTGTCAACTTTTACTTGACTACATTTCTAAAGAAAATAATGCACATTTTACTCCATACATTTTCACTGACACCCAAAAGTACTCGTTACATTTTGAATGCTTAGCAGGACAGGAAAATTGTCCAATTCATGCACTTGTCAAGAGAACATCCCTGGTCATCCTACTGCCTCTGATCTGGTGGACTCACTAAACATATGCTTTGTTTGTAAATGTTGGAGTGTGCCTGTGGCTATCTGTAAATGGAAATAAGAAAAGGTGCCATTTGGTTTACTTAATATAAGGACATTGAAATGATTTATACGTTTACTTTTAATTAAAAAGTATGTTTAAAACCCAAATATTTTTAGACATCACTCAAGTAGTATTTTACTGGGTGACTTTTACTTGAGTCATTTTCTATTAAGGTATCTTTACTTTTACTCAAGTTTGACACTTAGCTACTCTTTCCACCACTGAATTTAATCAACTTAAGCCTTAATTACCCTCTTTCTCTCCCCCTTTCTTTCTCTCCTCTCTCTATCGTAGCAGCAATGAGAGGGAATACTTCACATGATGGTGCTACTTCACATACCGACAACCATAATGACAGCCATGACTAACAACCGTGTTGACAAAAGTCAACACATATCAGGCCAAAGCATATCAGGCCAAAAAAAATCAGACGATATGAAAGGCAATTTTTCCATTGGCAACCAGACCAACACCATAATTTGCAAATAAATTCATTAAAAATCCTACAATGTGATTTTCTGGATTTTTTTTTCTCATTTTGTCTGTCATAGTTGAAGTGTACCTATGATGCAAATTACAGGCCTCTCTCATCTTTTTAAGTGGGAGAACTTGCACAATTGGTGGCTGACTAAATACTTTTTTGCCCCAGTGTATACATACACATTTCACAGCTCAGTTCCAACACCATCAAGGAACCCACCAGGTACCACCCTAAATCCGTAAACATGGGCACCCTCATAGACATTATCCTGACCAACTTGCCCTCCAAATACACCTCTGCTGTCTTCAATCAAGATCTCAGCGACCATTGCCTCATTGCCTGTATCCGCTACGGGTCCGCGGTCAAACGACCACCCCTCATCACTGTCAAACGCTCCCTAAAACACTTTTGCGAGCAGGCCTTTCTAATTGACCTGGCCCGGGTATCCTGGAAAGATATTGACCTCATCCCGTCAGTTGAGGATGCCTGGTCATTCTTTAAAAGTAACTTCCTCACCATCTTAGATAAGCATGCCCCGTTCAAAAAACGCAGAACTAAGAACAGATATAGCCCTTGGTTCACTCCAGACCTGACTGCCCTCGACCAGCACAAAAACATCCTGTGGCGGACTGCAATAGCATCGAATAGTACCCGCGATATGCAACTGTTCAGGGAAGTCAGGAACCAATACACGCGGTCAGTCAGGAAAGCAAAGGCTAGCTTTTTCAAGCAGAAATTTGCATCCTGTAGCTCTAACTCCAAAAAGTTCTGGGACACTGTAAAGTCCATGGAGAACAAGAGCACCTCCTCCCAGCTGCCCACTGCACTGAGACTAGGTAACACGGTCACCACCGATAAATACATGATAATCGAAAACTTCAACAAGCATTTCTCAACGGCTGGCCATGCCTTCCACCTGGCTACTCCAACCTCGGCCAACAGCTCCGCCCGCCCCCCCCCCCCCCCCCCCCCGCAGCTACTCGCCCAAGCGTCCCCAGCTTCTCCTTTACCCAAATCCAGATAGCAGATGTGCTGAAAGAGCTGCAAAACCTGGACCCATACAAATCAGCTGGGCTTGACAATCTAGACCCTCTATTTCTGAAACTATCCGCCGCCATTGTCGCAACCCCTATTACCTGCCTGTTCAACCTCTCTTTCATATCGTCTGAGATCCCCAAGGATTGGAAAGCTGCCGCGGTCATCCCCCTCTTCAAAGGGGGAGACACCCTGGACCCAAACTGTTACAGACCTATATCCATCCTGCCCTGCCTATCTAAGGTCTTCGAAAGCCAAGTTAATAAACAGATCACTGACCATCTCGAATCCCACCGTACCTTCTCCGCTGTGCAATCCGGTTTCCGAGCCGGTCACGGGTGCACCTCAGCCACGCTCAAGGTACTAAACGATATCATAACCGCCATCGATAAAAGACAGTACTGTGCAGCCGTCTTCATCGACCTGGCCAAGGCTTTCGATTCTGTCAATCACCATATTCTTATCGGCAGACTCAGTAGCCTCTGTTTTTCTGATGACTGCCTTGCCTGGTTCACCAACTACTTTGCAGACAGAGTTCAGTGTGTCAAATCGGAGGGCATGTTGTCCGGTCCTCTGGCAGTCTCTATGGGGGTACCACAGGGTTCAATTCTCGGGCCGACTCTTTTCTCTGTATATATCAATGATGTTGCTCTTGCTGCGGGCGATTCCCTGATCCACCTCTACGCAGACGACACCATTCTGTATACTTCTGGCCCTTCCTTGCACACTGTGCTATCTAAGCTCCAAACGAGCTTCAATGCCATACAACACTCCTTCCGTGGCCTCCAACTGCTCTTAAACGCTAGTAAAACCAAATGCATGCTGCACCCGCCCGCCCGACTAGCATCACCACCCTGGACGGTTCCGACCTAGAATATGTGGACATCTATAAATACCTAGGTGTCTGGCTAGACTGTAAACTCTCCTTCCAGACTCATATTAAACATCTCCAATCCAAAATTAAATCAAGAATCGGCTTTCTATTTCGCAACAAAGCCTCCTTCACTCATGCCGCCAAACTCACCCTAGTAAAATTGACTATCCTACCGATCCTCGACTTCGGCGATGTCATCTACAAAATAGCTTCCAATACTCTACTCAGCAAACTAGATGCAGTTTATCATAGTGCCATCCGTTTTGTTACTAAAACACCTTATACCACCCACCACTGCGACCTGTATGCTATAGTCGGCTGGCCCTCGCTACATATTCGTCGCCAGACCCACTGGCTCCAGGTCATCTATAAGTCCATGCTAGGCAAAGCTCCGCCTTATCTCAGTTCACTGGTCACGATAACAACACCCACCCGTAGCATGCGCTCCAGCAGGTATATCTCACTGATCATCCCAAAAGCCAACACCTCATTTGGCCGCCTTTCCTTCCAGTTCTCTGCTGCCTGTGACTGGAACGAATTTCAAAAATCGCTGAAGTTGGAGACTTTTATTTCCCTCACCAACTTTAAACATCTGCTACCTGAGCAGCTAACCGATCGCTGCAGCTGTACATAGTCCATCTGTAAACAGCCCAACCAATTTACCTACCTAGTCCCCTTACTGTTTTTATTTATTTACTTTTCTGCTCTTTTGAACACCAGTATCTCTACTTGCACATGATCATCTGATGATTTATCACTCCAGTGTTAATCTGCCAAATTGTAATTATTTGCTCCTATGGCCTATTTATTGCCTACCTCGTCATGCCTTTTGCACATATATATATATATAGACTCTTTTTTTCTCCTACTGTGTTATTGACTTGTTTATTGTTTACTCCATGTGTAACTCTGTGTTGTTATCTGTTCACACTGCTATGCTTTATCTTGGCCAGGTCGCAGTTGTAAATGAGAACTTGTTCTCAACTAGCCTACCTGGTAAAATAAAGGTGAAAAAAAAGAATAATAATAAATAAAACCAGTGTAAAAATACATCAAAATAAACAATGGTTTATTGTTGCTCATAGCAGTGTTTTCAGCAAACTCCTAATACTGACAACCACATTTATTGTAGTACTGTCCAATGACTCTCTCTCGTTCTCTTAGCTCCACCAAAAACTCCCCAAAAAACTGTCGTACCCAGCATCACCTTTGCCAACGTTACAGGCGGCAAAGTGCGTCTCTACTACAAGTCAGAGGAGATGGCTCTCAGTGACCTCATCGAGGGGTGTAAACTCAAGAAGGGCGACTCCATGCTCATCCTGGACGGCATCGTTAAGAAGACCGACCTCCCTCAGAGCCTCTATGTCACTTGCTTCCAAGTAGAAAATGACAATACTCAATCATGCCCTGAGGAAGGGCCAATTTATGGTCTGGACAACCTCCTGGCAGAGTATGCTGAGGGTCAGCCCAAGTTCTACATCCTCACTGCCGACAAAGAGGTGAAGATAGCTGAAACAGGAAAGATCTGGGTGGATGAGGACGGGGTGGATCACAACCCCAAAAAGTAACGCCACCAGGGAACCTCCTGTATCTTAACACCCTTTATTAATCACAGATTAACCTTTACCGCTCCAGCGTTCCGCCAGCGGAACTCCTCCCACATTCCACTGAAAAGGCAGAGCGCGAAATTCAAAATATATTTTTTAGAAATATTTAACTTTCACACATTAACAAGTCCAATACAGCAAATGAAAGGTACACATCTTGTGAATCCAGCCAACATGTCCGATTTTTAAAATGTTTTACAGCGAAAACAGCACGTATATTTATGTTAGCTCACCACCAAATACAAAGAAGGACAGACATTTTTCACAGCACAGGTAGCATGCACAAAGCCAACCTAACTAACCAAGAACCAACCAAACTAACCAAGAAACAACTTAATCAGATGACAGTCTTATAACATGTTATACAATAAATCTATGTTTTGTTCGAAAAATGTGCATATTTGAGGTATAAATCAGTTTTACATTGCAGCTACCATCACAGCTACCGTCAAAAATAGCACAGAAGCAGCCAGAGTAATTATAGAGACCAACGTGGAATACCTAAATACTCATCATAAAACATTTCTGAAAAATGCATCGTGTACAGCAAATGAAAGACAAGCATCTTGTGAATCCAGCCAATATTTCAGATTTTTTAAGTGTTTTACAGCGAAAACACAATATAGCATTATATTAGCTTACTACAATAGCCTACACACAACCGCATTCATTCATCAAGGCACGTTAGCGATAGCAATAGGCACGTTAGCGTTAGCGAATAAACCAGCAAAATATATTAATTTTCACTAACCTTCATAAACCTTCCTCAGATGACAGTCCTATAACATCAGGTTATACATACACTTATGTTTTGTTCGAAAATGTGCATATTTAGAGCTGAAATCAGTGGTTATCCATTATGCTAACGTAGCTTCTTTTTCCCAGAATGTGCGGATATTTCTATTAGACTCTCACCTATTCTGACCAAATAGCTATTCATAAACATTACAAAAAAATACATGTTGTATAGGAAATGATAGATACACTAGTTCTTATGCAATCGCAGTGTTAGAATTCTAAAAATATCTTCATTACGACATAAGGCTTATGTTATAGCGAGAGAGTGGCCAAAACCTGGGCGCAAAACTACTAGTACACAGTTCGACAGATATATGAAATAGCATCACAAAATGGGTCCTACTTTTGGTGATCTTCCATCAGAATGTTGTACAAGGGGTCCTTTGTCCAGAACAGTCGTTGTTTGGATTTAGAACATCGTTTTTCCCTCTTGAATTAGCAAGCACACTGGCCAAGTGGCGCAAAGCTTTCCATCGTCAACAAACACAGACAACGCAACACGCCTAACGTCCCGAAAAAATTTCAATAATCTAATAAAACTATATTGAAAAAACATAGTTTACGATGATATTGTGACATGTATCAAATAAAATCAAAGCCGGAGATAGTAGTCGCCTATAACGACAGCTTTTCAGAAGGCAATTCCAGGTCCATCTTCGCGCTTTCCAGAAAACAGGAAATGGATGACTCGTCGTGCCAAGAGAATTAATTCCACCTCATACCAAGATAAACACTTCATTTCTTCTCTCACTTCCTCTTGACATCTAGGGGAAGGTGTATGACGTGCATGTATACTCATACGTATCATGCCCATTTATAGGCAGGCCCTTGAACAGAGCATCATTTTCAGACTTTCCACTTCCTGGTCAGAAAGTGTGCTGCCAAATGAGTTCTGTTTTACTCACAGACAAAATTCAAACGGTTTTAGAAACTAGAGAGTGTTTTCTATCCAATAGTAATAATAATATGCATATTGTACGAGCAAGAATTGAGTACGAGGCCGTTTAAATTGGGCACGTTTTTCCCCCAAAGTGAAAACAGCGCCCTCTGTCCTCATCAGGTTAAACTACATGCAAATTATTGATAAAAAAATAAAGACAGCATGCATCACAGATAAGTTAAATAGTTTTTCAAGATACACTCTGAGTACGGTAGAAATCAGCAATGTTATCACTGTAGTTTTGTGACAAATAAATAAATGTTACCAAACTGAGAAAACGTTAGTATGTGTTCTGTAAGATGTTATCATGTGTGTGTGTGTGTCTGTGTCTGTGTCTGTGTGTGTGGGTGTGTGTGATTACATTACATGATTGAGGTTGCCACCAGATATCCTACATACTGATACTAATTTTAACAAAGGTCAACAACACAATATTGTAATCTAAGTTTTATTTCTAAGATTGTATGCTTGAAGAAAATGACTACAGAGTGATGGTGCAATATACTTACAGGGAGCACAAATATATATATACAGTGGGGAGAACAAGTATTTGATACACTGCCGATTTTGCAGGTTTTCCTACTTACAAAGCATGTAGAGGTCTGTAATTTTTTATCAGAGGTACACTTCAACTGTGAGAGACAGAATCTGAAAAAAAAAATCCAGAAAATCACATTGTATGATTTTTAAGTAATTAATTTACATTTTATTGCATGACATAAGTATTTGATACATCAGAAAAGCAGAACTTAATATTTGGTACAGAAACCTTTGTTTGCAATTACAGAGATCATACGTTTCCTGTAGTTCTTGACCAGGTTTGCACACACTGCAGCAGGGATTTTGGCCCACTCCTCCATACAGACCTTCTCCAGATCCTTCAGGTTTCGGGGCTGTCGCTGGGCAATACAGACTTTCAGCTCCCTCCAAAGATTTTCTATTGGGTTCAGGTCTGGAGACTGGCCACTCCAGGACCTTGAGATGCTTCTTACGGAGCCACTCCTTAGTTGCCCTGGCTGTGTGTTTCGGGTCGTTGTCATGCTGGAAGACCCAGCTACGACCCATCTTCAATGCTCTTACTGAGGGAAGGAGGTTGTTGGCCAAGATCTCGCGATACATGGCCCCATCCATCCTCCCCTCAATACGGTGCAGTCGTCCTGTCCCCTTTGCAGAAAAGCATCCCCAAAGAATGATGTTTCCACCTCCATGCTTCACGGTTGGGATGGTGTTCTTGGGTTTGTACTCTTCCTTCTTCTTCCTCCAAACACGGCGAGTGGAGTTTAGACCAAAAAGCTCTATTTTTGTCTCATCAGACCACATGACCTTCTCCCATTCCTCCTCTGGATCATCCAGATGGTCATTGGCAAACTTCAGACGGGCCTGGACATGCGCTGGCTTGAGCAGGGGGACCTTGCGTGCGCTGCAGGATTTTAATCCATGACGGCGTAGTGTGTTACTAATGGTTTTCTTTGTGACTGTGGTCCCAGCTCTCTTCAGGTCATTGACCAGGTCCTGCCGTGTAGTTCTGGGCTGATCCCTCACCGTCCTCATGATCATTGATGCCCCACGAGGTGAGATCTTGCATGGAGCCCCAGACCGAGGGTGATTGACCGTCATCTTGAACTTCTTCCATTTTCTAATAATTGCGCCAACAGTTGTTGCCTTCTCACCATGCTGCTTGCCTATTGTCCTGTAGCCCATCCCAGCCTTGTGCAGGTCTACAATTTTATCCCTGATGTCCTTACACAGCTCTCTGGTCTTGGCCATTGTGGAGAGGTTGGAGTCTGTTTGATTGAGTGTGTGGACAGGTGTCTTTTATACAGGTAACGAGTTCAAACAGGTGCAGTTAATACAGGTAATGAGTGGAGAACAGGAGGGCTTCTTAAAGAAAAACTAACAGGTCTGTGAGAGACGGAATTCTTACTGGTTGGTAGGTGATCAAATACTTATGTCATGCAATAAAATGCAAATGAATTACTTAAAAATCATACAATGTGATTTTCTGGATTTTTGTTTTAGATTCCGTCTCTCACAGTTGAAGTGTACCTATGATAAAAAATGACAGACCTCTACATGCTTTGTAAGTAGGAAAACCTGCAAAATCGGAGGTGTATCAAATACTTGTTCTCCCCACTGTATATAGCGGAGGAAAAGCCTGCATATTTCCTCATTACCTTGGATTTGAAGATCATGTGAACTAGAATGTTAGATACAGTGCATTTGGAAAGTGTTCAGAACCCTTGACTTTATCCACATTTTGTTACGTTACAGCCTTCTTCTAAAATGGATTAAATACTTTTTTCTACACACAATAACCCATAATGACAGAGCAAAACATTTTGAATTCAGATCCTTTGCTATGAGACTCAAAATTGAGCTCAGGTGCATCCTGTTTCCATTAATCATCCTTGATATGTTTCTACTACTTGATTGGAGTCCACCTGTGGTAACTTCAATTGATTGGACATGATTTGGAAAGGCACACACCTGTCTATATAAGGTCCCACAGTTGACAGTGCATGTCAGAGCAAAAACCAAGCCATGAGTACAAAGGAATTGTCCTTTGGATGCTTGTATCTTTGTAGTAACTGGTATATTTATACACCATCCAAAGTGTAATTCATAACTTTTGTTCACCCATCTACCAATAGATGCCCTTCTCTGCGAGGCATTGTTAAACCTCCCTGGTCTTTGTGGTTGAACCTGTGTTTGAAATTCACTGCTCGACTGAGAGACCTTACAAATAATTGTATAGATTACAGAGATGGCCTAATCATTTAAAATTCATGTTAAACACTAATGTTGCACACAGTGTGAGTCCATGCAACTTATTATGTGAA
>NW_024058490.1:15000-53973 GCF_016432855.1 Salvelinus namaycush | reverse complement strand
ATATCATTTAATAGATACAAATCATTACTACTACTAACACAATATATCATTTAATAGATACAAATCATTACTACTACTAACACAATATATCATTTAATAGATACAAATCATTACTACTACTAACACAATATATCATTTAATAGATACAAATCATTACTACTACTAACACAATATATAATTAATAGATACAAATCATTACTACTACTAACACAATATATCATTTAATAGATACAAATCATTACTACTACTAACACAATATATCATTTAATAGATACAAATCATTACTACTTACTAACACAATATATCATTTAATAGATACAAATCATTACTACTACTAACACAATATATCATTTAATAGATACAAATCATTACTACTACTAACACAATATATCATTTAATAGATACAAATCATTACTACTACAACACAATATATCATTTAATAGATACAAATCATTACTACTACTAACACAATATATAATTTAATAGATACAAATCATTACTACTACTAACACAATATATAATTTAATAGATACAAATCATTACTACTACTAACACAATATATCATTTAATAGATACAAATCATTACTACTACTAAACAATATATCATTTAATAGATACAAATCATTACTACTACTAACACAATATATCATTTAAAGATACAAATCATTACTACTACTAACACAATATATCATTTAATAGATACAAATCATTACTACTACTAAACAAATATCATTTAATAGATACAAATCATTACTACTACTAACACAATATATCATTTAATAGATACAAATCATTACTACTACTAACACAATATATAATTTAATAGATACAAATCATTACTACTACTAACACAATATATAATTTAATATATACAAATCATTACTACTACTAACACAATATATAATTTAATAGATACAAATCATTACTACTACTAACACAATATATCATTTAATAGATACAAATCATTACTACTACTAACACAATATATCATTTAATAGATACAAATCATTACTACTACTAACACAATATATCATTTAATAGATACAAATCATTACTACTACTAACACAATATATCATTTAATAGATACAAATCATTACTACTACTAACACAATACATAATTTAATATATACAAATCATTACTACTACTAACACAATACATAATTTAATAGATACAAATCATTACTACTACTAACACAATATATCATTTAATATATACAAATCATTACTACTACTAACACAATATATCATTTAATATATACAAATCATTACTACTACTAACACAATATATAATTTAATATATACAAATCATTACTACTACTAACACAATATATAATTTAATAGATACAAATCATTACTACATTACTACTACTATCATGTAATAGATACAAATCATTACTACTACTAACACAAGCAGAAACCCAACATACACCACACACTCACTCCCTTTTAGCAGTAATCCACCTCACAAAAAGAAAAGAGAGTAGCATTACCAAGAATAGAATGTTGCGCATATTAGCATCAAGTTGACCATGTCAACATGATGTTCAACTGAACATGAGGCGGACAATGAGAATAATGAAACTGAAGGAATCCACTGTGTGTCTTCAGAGATCTGAGGGAACGGGATTTGTGTGTGTGTGTGTGTGTGTGTGTGTGTGTGTGTGTGTGTGTGTGTGTGTGTGTGTGTGTGTGTGTGTGTGTGTGTGTGTGTGTGTGTGTGTGTGTGTGTGTGTGTGTGTGTGTGTGTGTGTGTGCGTGCGTGCGTGCGTGCGTGCGTGCGTAGGAGAACTGTTGGCCTCCTAACCTTCATTAGCCACCCCTGGCTGGTGTGTCAGGAAGGACAAAGCCTGTCGCCTGATAGCGGCTGGCTAGCCACAGGGGGGGATGACCAAGACAAATTGCTGCCTGGAAAGACTGATAAGATCGTTATTAGAAACTCTCTGTATCTGTACCAAATGAGAGAGAGAGAGAAAGGGGAGGAGGAGAGGAGAGGGGAAGAGGGAGAGAGAAAGGGGAGGAGGAGAGGAGAGGGGAAGAGAGAGAGAGAAAGGGGGGGAGGAGAGGAGAGGGGAAGAGGGAGAGAGAAAGGGGAGGAGGAGAGGAGAGGGGAAGAGGGAGAGAGAAAGGGGAGGAGGAGAGGAGAGGGGAAGAGAGAGAGAGAAAGGGGAGGAGGAGAGGAGAGGGGAAGAGAGAGAGAGAAAGGGGAGGAGGAGAGGAGAGGGGAAGAGAGAGAGAGAAAGGGGAGGAGGAGAGGAGAGGGGAAGAGGGAGAGAGAAAGGGGAGGAGGAGAGGAGAGGGGAAGAGAGAGAGAAAGGGGAGGAGGAGAGGAGAGGGGAAGAGAGAGAGAGAAAGGGGAGGAGGAGAGGAGAGGGGAAGAGAGAGAAAGAAAGGGGAGGAGGAGAGGAGAGGGGAAGAGAGAGAGAGAAAGGGGAGGAGGAGAGGAGAGGGGAAGAGAGAGCGAGAAAGAGAGGAGAGAGTACACTTTTAAGTAGCCTACCAATGGAAGTTCATGCTGTTCAGTTCCATAGCCAGGTCACCCATGATACAAGTCAGTATTTGACGTCCATCCATGTCTGAGGACGTCGGGAGATGACGTGGAAACCGGACACTAGGGGCAAAAATTAGTGCAGTAAGCATCTGCCTCTGATTCCAAAGTTCGAGTCCAGCGATAGAAAGTTATTTTTGAGATTTTTGTTTTAAGCCTATCCAAACCATAACCCTTACCTAAACTTAACCTTAAACACTTAGAAATTTGGCGTTTGGGACAACGTCTAAATTTGATGTTTGAGAAACATGGATGTATGTCTAATTCTGAAGTGAGAGTGCGAGAGCTTGTTGTCCATAGCATGGTGAGATGACAGTGAAATATGTTGGCTGTTTGCCCAACCAGATAGAGTTTCAAAATGGCTGATATAACTGCCCAAGTAATAGTTTACCAAACTGTGTGAGGAGAGAAGACAGTGATGGAAGACATGAGAGGGGAAAAGAGGAGTGGAGGGCAGAGAGTAAGCGGAAGGGAAGGAAAGATGGAGAAAGAGGAGAGAGTGAATGGAAAGAGGAAAGAGCAAATGAAGACAGAAGAAAGAGGGAGTGGAGGAAGTAAAGGATGACCTGAGAAGGAAAGGCAGAGCAGGGTTTAGAGACAGAAAAAGTAAGCTAGGGATGAGACTAGAAAAAGAAAGCTAGGGATGAGACTAGAAAGAGAAAGCTAGGGATGAGACTAGAAAGAGAAAGCTAGGGATGAGACTGGAAAGAGAAGGCTAGGGATGAGACTAGAAAGAGAAAGCTAGGGATGAGACTGGAAAGAGAAAGCTAGGGATGAGACTAGAAAGAGAAAGCTAGGGATGAGACTAGAAAGAGAAAGCTAGGGATGAGACTAGAAAGAGAAAGCTAGGGATGAGACTAGAAAGAGAAAGCTAGGGATGAGACTAGAAAGAGAAAGCTAGGGATGAGACTAGAAAGAGAAAGCTAGGGATGAGAATAGAAAGAGAAAGCTAGGGATGAGACTAGAAAGAGAAAGCTAGGGATGAGACTAGAAAGAGAAAGCTAGGGATGAGACTAGAAAGAGAAAGCTAGGGATGAGACTGGAAAGAGAAGGCTAGGGATGAGACTAGAAAGAGAAAGCTAGGGATGAGACTGGAAAGAGAAAGCTAGGGATGAGACTAGAAAGAGAAAGCTAGGGATGAGACTAGAAAGAGAAAGCTAGGGATGAGACTAGAAAGAGAAAGCTAGGGATGAGACTAGAAAGAGAAAGCTAGGGATGAGACTAGAAAGAGAAAGCTAGGGATGAGAATAGAAAGAGAAAGCTAGGGATGAGACTAGAAAGAGAAAGCTAGGGATGAGACTAGAAAGAGAAAGCTAGGGATGAGACTAGAAAGAGAAAGCTAGGGATGAGACTGGAAAGAGAAAGCTAGGGATGAGACTGGAAAGAGAAAGCTAGGGATGAGACTGGAAAGAGAAGGCTAGGGATGAGACTAGAAAGAGAAAGCTAGGGATGAGACTGGAAAGAGAAAGCTAGGGATGAGACTAGAAAGAGAAAGCTAGGGATGAGACTAGAAAGAGAAAGCTAGGGATGAGACTAGAAAGAGAAAGCTAGGGATGAGACTAGAAAGAGAAACCTAGGGATGAGACTAGAAAGAGAAAGCTAGGGATGAGACTAGAAAGAGAAAGCTAGGGATGAGACTAGAAAGAGAAAGCTAGGGATGAGACTATAAAGAGAAAGCTAGGGATGAGACTAGAAAGAGAAAGCTAGGGATGAGACTAGAAAGAGAAAGCTAGGGATGAGACTGGAAAGAGAAAGCTAGGGATGAGACTGGAAAGAGAAACCTAGGGATGAGACTAGAAAGTGAAAGCTAGGGATGAGACTGGAAAGAGAAAGCTAGGGATGAGACTAGAAAGAGAAAGCTAGGGATGAGACTAGAAAGAGAAAGCTAGGGATGAGACTAGAAAGAGAAAACTAGGGATGAGACTGGAAAGAGAAAGCTAGGGATGAGACTAGAAAGAGAAAGCTAGGGATGAGACTGGAAAGAGAAAGCTAGGGATGAGACTAGAAAGAGAAAGCTAGGGATGAGACTGGAAAGAGAAAGCTAGGGATGAGACTGGAAAGAGAAAGCTAGGGATGAGACTAGAAAGAGAAAGCTAGGGATGAGACTAGAAAGAGAAAGCTAGGGATGAGACTGGAAAGAGAAAGCTAGGGATGAGACTAGAAAGAGAAAGCTAGGGATGAGACTGGAAAGAGAAAGCTAGGGATGAGACTAGAAAGAGAAAGCTAGGGATGAGACTGGAAAGAGAAAGCTAGGGATGAGACTAGAAAGAGAAAGCTAGGGATGAGACTAGAAAGAGAAAGCTAGGGATGAGACTAGAAAGTGGTATATTACAAGACGGAGAGAACTGACGAAAGACAGAATCAGTTAGTGAAGAGTGAAATACTGTAGCTAAAATCGAGAGAGGGAGCCAAGGGGAAAAAGACAACAATAGACTATGGAAAAGTAGAGATGCATAATAAGTTGTAGAAAATGTATTCGAGAAAAGAGAAGAGAGGATGATTTTAAGAAGAGGAAGTGTGCATGAAGAGTCACTTAAGAGAAAATGGACTATAAAAGGCTATGGAAAGAGAGAGAAACGACAACGGCTTAGTCTCCAACCCAAATGGCACCCTTTCCAAATATAGTGCACTACTTGTCCCAAAGCCCTATGGGCCCTGGGGGAAAAGTAGTGCACTATAAAGGGAACATGGTGCGATTTAGGACAAATCAAAGTGGGCTAAAAGATTAGATAGTTCACTAGGAGAGAAGAAAATCAGTCAGAGAATACCTTTTACAATATGAGGAGGAAGAGATATTAAGAGAGGATAGAATGAGTCAGGAACCATAGTCGGGAACCATAGCCGGGAACCATAGACCGGAACCATAGCCGGGAACCATAGCCGGGAACCATAGACCGGAACCATAGCCGGGAACCATAGCCGGGAACCATAGCTCTGAAGACTCCACTAGGGGCATGGGGAAGAAACACCATCTGTGTGCATGTGTGTACACTCCAGTGTGAACGACTGTATTGACCTCATCACTGTCACAGATATACCACAGATCTTCTAACAGCACATCTCACTGTATTCCTCTTGATTAACTAATCATTAGCCATCTGCTTGCTCAGCTCAAATGTCACATGTTTAGAGGAATGCCTACACACACACACACACACACACAGACACACGTGCGCACACACACACACACACACACACACACACACACACACACACACACTGTATAATATCTAATGGTTAATTAATAAGCCATTGCCCTCGTGCAGAGGAATCACAATGTTATGGCTAATGTTATGCTTACCGTCAGTCTGAAATTGGATCAGTTGGTTTTGATTTCTCTTACATTAATTGATAATTAGTTAATTATGAGAGCACAGTTTATTCAGTGATAATTGTACTTTTTGTTAATCTTCAGCAAAACATCCCTGGCTTGCAAAACTCTGAGGACATGGTGAAGGCAAGCTGAAACAGATCCTTCAAGAAAAACGTTCAAGACTAATAAAGTTAAGGGGACAAATTCGAATAAACAAGTTCAGGAAAAAAACTTGCCTTTCCTGTTGGATTCCCCACAAACATTGAATACTCTGACAGGCAAGCCGATTCCCTCACACACTCTGGTCACCACGTCAGACTAATGCAGACAGTAGAGAGCCCTTCAGGAGAGATTAGAGTTCTCTGGTCGCCATGAAGTTAGAGATGATGGATGTGATTAATAAATCTGTCGTCGCCATGACGCCCTCTGAGCTGCTGAGAACAGACCAAACTATTTAACAGAGAGAGAAAGAGGGGAGGGAGAGAGAGAGACAGAGAGAAAGCGAGAGAGACAGAGACAGAGAGGGGGAGAGGGATAAAAAGAGAAAGAAAGAGGCTTTATTGTTGATTTGTTTCACTGTGACTGTCATCTGTCTTGTGATGTGTTGACATGTGTGTGACAAATCCATCTCAGCTCTTCATGTTTACATGCACTGTGCTTGACCTTGTCATCATTAATAACATGACTATTATGTATGTCCCAAATGGCACCCCATTCCAATCCATTCCAATTCCCTATATAGTGCACTACTTTTGACTAGAAAGCACCCTATTCCCTACATAGTGCACTACTTTTGACTCAAAAGCAAGACGTAGTGTGCTATATAGTGATTACGGTGCCATTTGGGATGCCCAACTATGTCAAACATGATGATGACGTCCTATGTAACGCCAAAATGGCAAAGCTAAAGTAGCAGTGTCTTGTTGTCCAGCGAAAGCTAAAACATTTTTCTCAGATATTTACTTAAGTAATTCACTTTTGAGTGCTTTGTTGAAGGATATGGACCATTCCCAAAGGACATTTATTCTGTTGGTTATTTTTTCTTATGCACACTCTGTCTATATCAAGACTATAACAGTGAATCAACTACAGCTTCAGATGTGGAAGTCAAATGTAAAAATGCTGCACTCTTTTAGCTAGGACACATTACTCTCCTTTCTCCTTGTCTTTTCACAGTTAATCTGTTAATGGAAGAGTGTGTGCAGAGTAAAACCTTGAAACCTGGGGCCGTATGAAGCATCTCAGAGGAGGAGTCCCCCTGTCCATGTAATCTTATTCATTCTAATTAAAGGCACTCCTACTCTGAGATGCTTGATACATATGTCCCCTGGTGTCTGTTCTATTTGTTCTGTTCTGTTCTATCGATAAAGATGGCGCCGGAGGAGATGGCCGCCGTTTTACGGTCTCCTAACCAATTGTGCTGTTATGTGTTTTTTTTCGCGATATTTGTACATTATTTTGTACATAATGTTTCTGCAACCGTATCTTACGGCAGAAAAGAGCTTCTGGATATCAGGACAGCGATCATTCACCTCGGATTAGACTGAGAGCTTCTGGATATCAGGACAGCGATCATTCACCTCGGATTAGACAAAGATTTCTTCAACAACAAGCAGGACTCACAGGATATTCTCCAAACATCCCACAGGGCAGACATCCCACAGGGCAGACACCCCACAGGGCAGACACCCCACAGGGCAGACACCCCACAGGGCAGACACCCCACAGGGCAGACACCCCACAGGGCAGACATCCCACAGGGCAGACACCCCACAGGGCAGACACCCCACAGGGCAGACATCCCACAGGGCAGACACCCCACAGGGCAGACACCCCACAGGGCAGACACCCCACAGGGCAGACATCCCACAGGGCAGACACCCCACAGGGCAGACACCCCACAGGGCAGACATCCCACAGGGCAGACACCCCACAGGGCAGACACCCCACAGGGCAGACATCCCACAGGGCAGACATCCCACAGGGCAGACATCCCACAGGGCAGACACCCCACAGGGCAGACATCCCACAGGGCAGACATCCCACAGGGCAGACATCCCAATTATTCGCAAAAGAAAGCGACGCAGTGTCACGCCCTGACCTTAGAGATCCTTTTTATGTCTCTATTTGGTTTGGTCAGGGTGTGATTTGGGGTGGGTATTCTATGTTCTTTAGTTCTATTATTTGTATTTCTATGTTTTGGCCGGGTAGGGTTCTCAATCGGGGACAGCTGTCTATCGTTGTCTCTGATTGAGAACCATACTTAGGTATCCCTTTTTCCCACCTGTCTTTGTGGGAGGTTAACTTTGTTTGTGGCACATAGCCCTTTAGCTTCACGGTTGTTTTGGATTGTTTATTGTTTTTTTCGGCGTCATAATAAATAAAGGATTATGTACGCTCACCACGCTGCACCTTGGTCCACTTCTTTCAACGGCCGTGACACGCAGAGGACGAAGAGCCGGATGCCTCGTCCGGACTAACAGAAGGCGAGTAGGAAAGCTGCCGTTACCGTCAATATTACTCGCCAACGTGCAATCATTGGACAATAAACTAGACAAGGTACGATCACGAATATCCTACCAACAGGACATCAGAAACTGTAATATCCTATGTTTCACGGAATCGTGGCTGAATGACGACATGGATATTCAGCTAGCGGGATATACGCTGCACTGGCAGGATAGAACAGCACACTCCGGTAAGACGAGGGGGGGCGGTCTGTGCATATTTGTAAACAACAGCTGGTGCACGATATCTAAGGAAGTCTCTAGATTTTGCTCGCCTGAAGTAGAGTATATTGTGATAAATTGCAGGCCACACTACTTGCCTAGAGAGTTCTCAGCTATACTTTTCGTGGCTGTTTATTTACCACCACACACAGATGCTGGCACTAAGACCGCACTCAGTCAGCTGTATAAGGAAATAAGCAAACAGGAAACCACTCACCCAGAGGCGGCGCTCCTAGTGGCCGGAGACTTTAATGCAGGGAAACTTAAATCAGTTCTACCAAATTTCTATCAACATGTTAAATGTGCAACCAGAGGGAAAAAAATTCTAGATTACCTGTACTCCACACACAGAGACGCGTACAAAGCTCGCCCTCCATTTGGTAAATCCGACCACAACTCTATCCTCCTGATTCCTGCTTACAAGCAAAAATTAAAGCAGGAAGCACCAGTGACTCGGTCTATAAAAAAGTGATCAGATGAAGCAGATGCTAAACTACAGGACTGTTTGCTATCACAGACTGGAACATGTTCCGGGATTCTTCCGATGACATTGAGGCATACACCACATCAGTCACTGGCTTTATCAATAGGTGCATTGAGGAAGTCGTCCCCACAGTGACTGTACGTACATACCCCAATCAGAAACCATGGATTACAGGCAACATTCGCACTGGACTCTAACCCGGAAGATTACAAGAAATCCTGCTATGCCCTGCGACGAACCATCAAACAGGCAAAGCGTCAATACAGGGATAAGATGGTAGAATAGCGGCTCCAACGCTCGTCGGATGTGGAAGGGCTTGCAAACTTTTACAGACTACAAAGGGAAGCACAGCCGCGAGCTGCTCAGTGACACGAGCCTACCAGACGAGCTAAATCACTTCTATGCAAGCAACACTGAGGCATGCATGAGAGCATCAGCTGTTCCGGACGACTGTGTGATCACGCTCTCCGTAGCCGACGTGAGTAAGACCTTTAACTTCTCTAGGATAGGTGGGACGGTAGCGTCCCACTTGGCCAAAATCCAGAAAAAATGTAGCGCGCCAAATTCAAATATATTACTATAAAAATCAATCTTTCATGAAATCACACATGAAAGACATCAAATTAAAGCTGCACATGTTGTGAATCCAGCCAACATGTCTGATTTCAAAAAGGATTTACGGCGAAATCACACCAAACAATTATGTTAGCTCAGTACATAGCCACAGAAAAACACAGCCATTTTCCCAGCAAAATATAGTAGTAACAAAAAGCAGAAATAGAGATAAAATTAATCACTAACCTTTGAACATCTTCATCAGATGACACTCATATGACATCATGTTACACAATACATTTATGTTTTGTTCGATAATGTGCATATTTATATCCACAAATCTCGGTTTACATTGGTGCCATGTTCAGAAATGCCTCCAAAATATCCGGAGTAATTACAGAGAGCCACGTCAAATAACAGAAATACTCATCATAAACTTTGATGAAAGATACATGTTTTACATATAATTAAAGATACACTTGTTCTTAATGCAACCGCTGTGTCAGATTTAAAAAAAACTTTACGTAAAAAGCACACCATGCAATAATCTGAGACGGCGCTCAGATTTAACAACATTTCTCCGCCATGTTGGAGTTATTACATCATATTACATCAAATTACATCATAAATATTCCCTTACCTTTGATTATCTTCATCAGAATGCAGTGCCAGGAATCCTAGTTCCACAATAAATCGTTGTTTTGTTCGATAATGTCCATTACTTATGTCCAATTAGCTAATTTTGCTAGCATGTGTAGAACACATGTCCAAACGCTCGCGCAGATGCAGGCAAACGTCGGACGAAAACTTCAAAAAGTTATATTACAAGTCGAATAAACTGGTCAAACTTAGTAGAGAATCAATCTTCAGGAGGTTGTTATCATATATATCCAATAACGTTCCAACCGGAGCATTCTTTTCAGTCTCTATAAGTAATGGAACGCATGACGATATCCTGAGGAAAGTGCGTGACCAAGAACTGGCACTCTGCCAGACCACTGACTCAAACACCTCCCATCCGGTCACACAACACAACATAAGCTTCATTCCACGTTCTACTGACTGTTGACATCTAGTGGAAGGCGTAGTAAGTGAAAACAGATCCATATATTACAGGGAATTGAATAGGCGATGACTTTAACATCGACCACTCTCAGAATTCTCACTTCCTGTTTGGATTTTTTCTCAGGTTTTTGCCTGCCTTATGAGTTCTGTTATACTCACAGACATCATTCAAACAGTTTTAGAAACTTCAGAGTGTTTTCTATCCAATAGTAATAATAATATGCATATATTAGCATCTGGGACAGAGTAGGAGGCAGTTCACTATGGGCACGCAATTTATCCAAAAGTGAAAATGCTGCCCCCTATATCAAAGAAGTTAAACAGGTCAACATACACAAGGCTGCGGGGGCCAGACGGATTACCAGGATGTGTGCTCCGGGCATGTGCTGACCAACGGGCAGGTGTCTTCACTGACATTTTCAACATGTCCCTGATTGAGTCTGTAATATCAACATGTTTCAAGCAGACCACCATAGTCCCTGTGCCCAAGAACACAAAGGCAACCTGCCTAAATGACTACAGACCCGTAGCACTCATGTCCGTAGCCATGAAGTGCTTTGAAAGGCTGGTAATGGCTCACATCAACAACATTATCCCAGAAACCCTAGACCCACTCCAATTTGCATACCGCCCAAACAGATCCACAGATGATGTAATCTCTATTGCACTCCACACTGCCCTTTCCCACCTGGACAAAAGGAACACCTATGTGAGAATGCTATTCATTGACTACAGTTCAGCGTTCAACACCATAGTACCCTCGAAGCTCATCACTAAGCTAAGGAACCTGGGACTAAACACCTCCCTCTGCAACTGGATCCTGGACTTCCTGACGGGCCGCCCACAGGTGGTGAGGGTAGGTAGCAACACATCTGCCACACTGATCCTCAACACTGGAGCTCCCCAGGGGTGCGTGCTCAGTCCCCTCCTGTACTCCCTGTTCACCCACGACTGCATGGCCAGGCACGACTCCAACACCATCATTAAGTTTGCAGACGACACAACAGTGGTAGAACTGATCACCGACAACAACGAGACAGCCTATAGGGAGGAGGTCAGACCTGGCCGGGTGGTGCCAGAATAACAACCTATCCCTCAACGTAACCAAGACTAAGGAGATGATTTTGGACTACAGGAAAAGGAGCACAGAGTACGTCCCCATTCTCATCAACGGGGCTGTAGTGGAGCAGGTTGACAGCTTCAAATTCCTTGGTGTCCACATCAACAACAAACTAGAATGATCCAAACACACCAAGACAGCCGTGAAGAGGGCACGACAAAGCCTATTCCCTCTCAGGAAACTAAAAAGATTTGGCATGGGTCCTGAGATCCTCAAAAGGTTATACAGCTGCAACATCGAGAACATCCTGACCGGTTGCATCACTGCCTGGTACGGCAATTGCTCGGCCTCCGACCGCAAGGCACTACAGAGGGTAGTGCGTACGGCCCAGTGCCAGGCAGTGATGGGCGTACGGCCCCCAGTGGGGCTTAGCTGGGACCTCCAGGACCTCTACACCAGGCGGTGTCAGAGGAAGGCCCTAAAAAAGTTGTCAAAGACCCCAGCCACTCCAGTCATAGACTGTTCTCTCTACTACCGCATGGTAAGCGGTACCGGAGTGCCAAGTCTAGGACAAAAAGGCTTCTCAACAGTTTTTACCCCCAAGCCATAAGACTCCTGAACAGGTAACCAAATGGTTACCCGGACTATTTGCATTGTGTGCACCCCCCAACCCCTCTTTTACGCTGCTGCTACTCTCTGTTCATCATATATGCATAGTCACTTTACCCATACTTACATGTACATACTACCTCAATAAGCCTGACTAACCGGCGTCTGTATATAGCCTTGCTACTCTTATTTTCAAATGTCTTTTTACTGTTGTTTTATTTCTTTACTTACCTACACACACACACACACACACACACACACACACACACACACACACACACACACACACACACACACACACACACACACACACACACACACACACACACACACACACACACACACACACACACGCATACCTTTTTTCACACTATTGGTTAGAGCCTGTAAGTAAGCATTTCACTGTAAGGTGAACCTGTTGTATTCGCCTGTTGTATTCGGCGCACGTGACACGTGATTTCATTTCATTTCATTTTCCTCAGTTCAAATCACTATGGATGTGTCCCAAATGGCACCCTATTCCCTACAAAGTACACTACTATTGACCAGGGCCCATAGGGCTAGAAAGCAGCAGTGCATTGACAGTTCACATCACTATGTTCACATCCCTACATAAGGCCCATAGGGACCCTGGTCAGCGCCGCACTAGACTGCGGTGCCCCTACCATGCCTCCTTCGCACTCTTCAAATCATTTTGTCTGATGAATGGATGCATGCTGGGTAATTGATGTGTAAATCAGCTGGAGGTCAGCGATCAGTCACACACCTGGTGAAGCAGAATAGACAGCCTCGTTAACACACCTGGTGAAGCAGAATAGACAGCCTCGTTAACACACCTGATGAAGCAGAATAGACAGCCTCGTTAACACACCTGGTGAAGCAGAAAAGACAGCCTCGTTAACACACCTGGTGAAGCAGAATAGACAGCCTAGTTAACACACCTGGTGAAGCAGAATAGACAGCCTTGTTAACACACCTGGTAAAGCAGAAAAGATAGCCTCGTTAACACACCTGGTGAAGCAGAATAGACAGCCTTGTTAACACACCTGGTGAAGCAGAATAGACAGCCTCGTTAACACACCTGGTGAAGCAGAATAGACAGCCTCGTTAACACACCTGGTGAAGCAGAATAGACAGCCTCGTTAGCACACCTGGTGAAGCAGAATAGACAGCCTCGTTAACACACCTGGTAAAGCAGAATAGACAGCCTTGTTAACACACCTGGTAAAGCAGAAAAGACAGCCTCGTTAACACACCTGGTGAAGCAGAAAAGACAGCCTTGTTAACACACCTGGTGAAGCAGAAAAGACAGCCTTGTTAACACACCTGGTAAAGCAGAATAGACAGCCTTGTTAACACACCTGGTAAAGCAGAAAAGACAGCCTTGTTAACACACCTGGTAAAGCAGAATAGACAGCCTTGTTAACACACCTGGTAAAGCAGAAAAGACAGCCTCGTTAACACACCTGGTAAAGCAGAAAAGACAGCCTTGTTAACACACCTGGTAAAGCAGAAAAGACAGCCTCGTTAACACACCTGGTAAAGCAGAAAAGACAGCCTCGTTAACACACCTGGTGAAGCAGAAAAGACAGCCTTGTTAATACACCTGGTGAAGCAGAAAAGACAGCCTTGTTAACACACCTGGTAAAGCAGAATAGACAGCCTCGTTAACACACCTGGTGAAGCAGAAAAGACAGCCTTGTTAACACACCTGGTGAAGCAGAATAGACAGCCTCGTTAACACACCTGGTGAAGCAGAATAGACAGCCTCGTTAACACACCTGGTGAAGCAGAATAGACAGCCTCGTTAGCACACCTGGTGAAGCAGAATAGACAGCCTCGTTAACACACCTGGTAAAGCAGAATAGACAGCCTTGTTAACACACCTGGTAAAGCAGAAAAGACAGCCTCGTTAACACACCTGGTGAAGCAGAAAAGACAGCCTTGTTAACACACCTGGTGAAGCAGAAAAGACAGCCTTGTTAACACACCTGGTAAAGCAGAATAGACAGCCTTGTTAACACACCTGGTAAAGCAGAAAAGACAGCCTTGTTAACACACCTGGTAAAGCAGAATAGACAGCCTTGTTAACACACCTGGTGAAGCAGAATAGACAGCCTTGTTAACACACCTGGTGAAGCAGAATAGACAGCCTCGTTAACACACCTGGTGAAGCAGAATAGACAGCCTCGTTAACACACCTGGTGAAGCAGAATAGACAGCCTCGTTAACACACCTGGTGAAGCAGAAAAGACAGCCTCGTTAACACACGTGGTGAAGCAGAATAGACAGCCTTGTTAACACACCTGGTGAAGCAGAATAGACAGCCTCGTTAACACACCTGGTGAAGCAGAATAGACAACCTCGTTAACCATGTCATTGTTTTAGCTTTTGATCTTAGCTGTCAGCAGCGGTTTTGTTTTGGAAGCATGTGCGTGTGCGCGTGTGTGTGTGCGTGTGCGTGTGCGTGTGCGTGTGCGTGTGCGTGTGCGTGTGCGTGTGCGTGTGCGTGTGTGTGTGTGTGTGTGTGTGTGTGTGTGTGTGTGTGTGTGTGTGTGTGTGTGTGTGAATTACGTTACTTTTCTGTTTTAGCCGAAGAGAGATGTTGTTTTAGAAATTTCATGGAGAAGTGTAATTTCATGAAAAACAGAGTTAATTTGTGTCAGAAATGATGGAGCAGAAGGGTTCATGATTCCTCTACTGAGTTATTGTTCTACTATTTGGTTATGATGTGTTTTGAAATGGACAGATAGAATATGACCTCCTGATACATAGCTAAATCATTTGACTGCAGTATTGAGATGAGACACAGCTTGTTGGGATGAGAAATGAACAGGGATGTTTAGATTAGCTATATTACCAGGTATGATGAGCTCTGCCGCACGCACGCACGCACGCACGCACGCACGCACGCACGCACGCACGCACGCACACACACACTTCTCTCTAGTGACTGAGGAGAATCCGACGCAAAGCATCCATTACAGAGCTGTAGAAAGGCAGAAAACTGAGATAAGGATGAACAAACGTAAACAGATTGTACATAAACAACTTGTCTGTGGGAGTAAAGACATTGATTCAGAACTCTTGACAGTGTTCTAGTGTTCTAGTGTTCTAGTGTTCTACTGTTCTAGTGTTCTATTGTTCTAGTGTTCTTCTACTCTCGTTTTGACCTACAACATTTAGAACAATATCAGGCCCAATCTGTTTGGTCACTCTTCCTTTCAAGTCTCTCTATTGTATCGCCATGGCAGCATGGCCCTCCAGCGGAACTCTAGGAGGTTTGAAACAGTTGTCTCTGTGGCGATATAAACCGAAGTCGACGTGAGCTGCTGCTGCTGTACGGGGAGGGAAACGGACGCCCCGGGTCCTCCTGGCTCAGAATGTAGGCCAGTGGGTGAGCGGGAGGGACAGCCACGTAGCGCCATCCCCCTACACACGGGAAAATAGTCCTAACCGTTGGCGCTAGTTAGAAGTAGCGTGATACACCCTCTGTCTCCATGGTGACAAGTTAATATTTTACAGAACTGTTAGAAATTACAAGAGCCTGAGGCCACAAAGAGACACAGCCCTTTATTTCTGTATTTGTTTTTCCATGTTCAACTATTCACTCCCTCGCTTGCTCTCTCCATCACAGGGACTTGAAATAACTGCTGGCCTCATTATCCAGGGCTACATCCCAAATGGTACCCTATTTTCTATGTAGTGCACTACTTCTGACCAAGGCCCCTAAAAATGGAGGGAATATTCTTGACAATGAACAGGTTGCTTCCCCCGTGTTAGTTTACCAGCATGTGCTGAAAGAGAAGTGCAGGCCTATCGACCTGTATTAATTCTAAATCACTTACACAGCATTTCCATCAGCTATACCTTGACTGTTAAAGGCAAGACCAGCGTAGATCGTTCATCGTTGGAGGACCTTATTGTCTGCTCTTTCCATTTAATAACTGATAACAATCATTTAAAATACACCGGCAGACTGTAATTATCAGTATACAGTTTTCTTTTATCGCTTTGGTACTATTTTTCACAAGTATGTGGTAAAATGTCACAACTCTTAGTACAAAACTAAAAACAGATCATCAAAAAGGCTGTTTTTTCACAACTCTAAGCACATTTTCAACTGACTAAGTACAACACACAAAATCACACAGCAACTTCTTCATCAAACCTAAACAGTGTTTCATCTAGAAATACCTTTCATTTAAAGTCATTGTCTTTCACAATGTGATGCTCCCAATACTTTCCATATGATGCTCTTCTCATTAGTTTAAATACATTTGACCATCACTTAATCCAACTGGGCTTAATGGTTAATCATTTAACCGTTTGGTAAACCTAGAGATGTTCAACTGGTTTGTCTACTATATATGGATTTTGAGAACTGCAGAAATAAGATGTGTGTGTAAAGTAGAAACATCTAGATGACATGTATGATGCATGGTAACCATAATGACTAGTGGTTACTGCTAACTGACTTCACATACTGTAGTGGAACCACAATTGGTCACCATATAAAAGGGTGTGTGTGAACAATTACGATGTCTTTCAACATGGAGCAGATAGACAGAAAGGGAGAGAAAGAAAGAGCTTGTGGACAAGGAGCCTGTCAGAGAGGTGGGCAATGGGCCCCCGTCAAAGAGGTCAAAGAGGTGGCCATGGGCCCCGTCAAAGAGGTCAAAGAGGTGGCCATGGGCCCCGTCAAAGAGGTCAAAGAGGTGGCCATGGGCCCCGTCAAAGAGGTCAAAGAGGTGGCCATGGGCCCCGTCAAAGAGGTCAAAGAGGTGGCCATGGGCCCCGTCAAAGAGGTCAAAGAGGTGGCCATGGGCCCCGTCAAAGAGGTCAAAGAGGTGGCCATGGGCCCCGTCAAAGAGGTCAAAGAGGTGGCCATGGGCCCCGTCAAAGAGGTGGCCATCAGAGAGAGGGAGGCAGATGGCAGGTAACTGTTGTGTCTGATGAAGTCCGGTCCATCGTCGTTGACCATGTGGTAAACAGAGGCCTTACCATGGCAGAGGCTGCCAGATTAGTTCACCCCAATCTGAAAACATCAACTGTCAATTCGGTCTGCAGGATAAGCACTATGCTTTACCATTTTGGGGCAGCAGGTAGCCTAGTGGTTAGAGCTTTGGGCCAGTAACCAAAAGGTTGCTAGATCAAATCCATGAGCTGACAAGGTAAAAATCTGTCATTCTGCCCCTGAACAAGGCAGTTAACCCACTGTTCCTAGGCTGTCATTGTAAATAAGAATGTATTCTTAACTGACGTGCCTAGTTAAATAAAGGTAAAATAATAAATACATTTACAGTAAATGACATATTCTAATTTTGTTCAGCATGGAGGTGGAAGGTGTACAATCGCCATCCCCGTGAGCGTGCCACCCTCCTTCTGGCCATGGATGATGCATGCGACAACATCAATGCAGACCAATGTCAAGCTTGGATCTGTAACGCCAAATGTTTTTTCCCATGGTGCATGAACAATGAGGACATTCACGGTGATGTGGATGAGAATTTATGGCCAAATGCTCAAGACAGACTTGATGCAAATGAATGCTAAACGTCATTTCATGTTCATTCATTTAATTTGTTTCATCTCATTTCTTACATTGAATTATAGACAGTACATCAATGTTGCAATTATATCAGGAATGTTTTTTTTGCATGAATGATTGTAGAGGATGTCTTCATTGATCACACTTTTGACTACACATCAGAGAGATATTATGGAAATTATAGATTTTCTGCCAATTGTGTTGGATAATGTAAGTATAGTGCCTAATGTGAAAAGTGTGTAATCTACTGTAATTTACAGTACTGTAGCATATTACGTTCAGCACTTCTACGGGCGATTTGAAACACATCTTGTATTGTTTGCTATTAGATTAACTGGTAGTTAAAACGACTCAATTGAAAGATATCATGTTGCATTTTGGAGATTAAACCAATGTACTCATTACATTTACCAATAAACTTAGATTTGAATCAATGATTGTGTAGTGAGAGATGCTTACAATCCAAATCAATGCACACTGACAGGTTTTTAATAAAAGACTGGCTGTGTGACCAGTTTGGAGTTTTGTACCAAGAGTTGTGAAAATGTACCACATACTTGTGAAAACAGTACCAAAGCGATAAACAAAAACTCTAATATGATTTTACTGTGGGTGATGAAGTGTGTCTGTCCCTTTCTCTCTCTCTCTCTCTCTCGCTCTCTCGCTCTCTCTCTCGCTCTCTCTCGCTCTCGCTTTGTGTCTCTGTCTCTGTGTCTCTCTCTGTCTCTGTGTCTCTCTCTGTGTCTCCCTCACTCATGCTCTCTCTGTCTCCCTCTCACTCTCTCTCACTCTCTCTCTCACTCTCTCTCTCTCTCTGTCCCTTTCTGTCCCTCTCTGCCTCTCTAGCTCTCTCTCTGTGTCTCTCTCGTTCTCTCTCTCGCTGTGTCTCTCGCTGTGTTTCTCTCTGTGTTTCTCTCTGTGTCTCTCGCTGTGTTTCTCTCTGTCTCTCACGCTCTGTGTGTGTCTCTCTCTGTCTCTCTCTCTCTCTCTCTGTTTCCACTGAAGTGGATGTGACAGCAAAGCTTAAGGAGGATCATGCAGACCCCGATAACACACACACACACACACACACACTAAAGAAGAGCTTCCCCAAAGATTCCTGTCAGCTTAATGTCTGTGGCAGGGTGAGCTATTTTCTCCCTCCCTCCCTCATCCTCTCTTTCTCTCCCTCCCTCCCTCTCTCTTTCCCTTATGGTTCAATTCCTTCCCTCTCTCTTTCCCTCACTCTCTCTCTCTTTCTATCCATCTGCCTTTCTCTCACCCTCTTCGTCAGCCGCCTGCTCTTGCTCTCTTACCCTCATAATCTCCTCTCCCCTCTCTCACTATCTCTCTCTCACGATCTCTCTCTTTCACAAGATTTCTCTCTCGCTCTCCTTCCTTCCCTCCACCTCTTTCGCCATCATGTCGTTATCTGGACAATTTTCACTTGTTACTAGTCTGCTCTATGCTGACACAGAGCTATGGTATTTAACACTGGGAGAGTTCAACACACACACACATTCACACACAGAGATCTCAGACTTTCCCAACTGTGTGTGCGCGCCTGCATCAGGGAGGATGGTTATGACACACACAGAAAGCCTTGCAGTTTGTTGAGGGGGCTGGTTTCATACATAATGCTGCACACACACACACACAATCACTGCTACTGTTCCAATCGTCACAAAGCTTAGGTAACCATGGGAACAGAGGAGCGTGTTTGTGTTCTAGTAGCCTAGAACCCTTTGGGTTCATACATTACCTTATCATAGGATAGGAAGAGATATGCAGGCTAACACACTGCCTTATCATAGGATATGAAGAGGTATGCAGGCTAATACATTACCTTATCATTGGATAGGAAGAGATATGCAATGCTGTGCAGGGCCTTAGATTTGAGAACAGTGCTTTACAAATTAAATACATTATTTGTGTTGTTATTATTATTATTATTTGAAAACTTAGCACACTGAGCCTTTGTTCAATTTCAGTTCGATACTATTCTCCCCTGTGGAAATGATGCTGAGAAGTATTGACATTTTTCTAGATACATTTTCAGTGTGACATCATGCTACTTTTTTCTGCTGAGAATGCTCCAACTCTCCAACTCTCAGGTTTTTAGAGTTTAGGAGAAACGCTGACAGTTTGTTGTTCTGGACTGCTCCACTTCAAAACAACAACAAACTATTTTTCTAAGTATTCACTGATCATCTTGATGGAAGATATTTATTTGACAAAATCTCTTGTAGTCTAGGACAGCTCTGTTCTGAATAATAACACATTTTTCTTCCTCATATGGTCATCTTATTAAATCGTCTGATCTTTTAAACTGATAGACATCTCTAAAAATCACCTCCACTTAAATAGAATCTGTGTATATCATAAAGACATGCAGGCTTAAACTTAGGCCAGGATTCAATCAAACGCACGTTTTTGACACACACACAATGCTTGTCATATAAAAAGTCCTTTCTGCTTGAGCCGACATCTGGCATTTGCCACGAATGCGATCTCTGTGGACGTTGGAGAAATTGCCTTTAAAAGGAGCATTGTCGGTAGCGCTCTTGCTACAACACGGCTCTGATTGTATCCTGGTCTTCAACTTAACCCTTGGCCTACAATGGTCACGCCCCCACGGAAATCGAATTAACGTAATAAAAATATCCCCATCAAAATCCTTCAGTTTAAGCTAGAGATACATGTATTTTTGCATTGGATGCGTTTCAATCCACAGCATCCGCTGATATCACCCTTCCACATCTGTGGTGAAAGGTGACAGAGGTAGAGCGGTGTTTGTCAGAACATGAGACATCCTGAAAATCCGTCTTCTCACGAAAACATCTATAGCGTCCGAACAGTTTGGAAGTTAGAAGTTGGTACAGCCTCCTCTGCCGACTTCTGTCTGTAGTGTCTGAACAGTTTTCACTACCTCTTTCCACTACCTCTGTGGGAAGCTGAGACTCTCACGAACACAATGGTGTTCTACGTTTGGCCCTAGGACGCCCACAAGCCTCACAAGACTGATCTTTATCTTTCTTACAGTATATCTCTCCGATATATATTTTTACCATTTTATCTGTTTACCATGCGTTTCTATTGGCTAATAGCAGTAATGCGAAATTCCATGTTTTATCCAATATGATTATTTATTTCTTTTTGATACCCCCCCAGGCTTAGACAGGGCGTACACTCTAGAGGGTTAAACATCTTCTAATGCTAACAACATCCTGCTAACATCAGATGGGTATGAGTGTACAGACTCTTGTTCGTGTCCCGTCCATAAATATTTGAAGGCTGTGAAAATAGATAAATATTTGAGAGTTGAATACATTACTAATTCATAAGAAAATAAGATTAATAATTGATGAGGAATGTGGAACGATGCAGCTGATATTTCTTAATTTCCTTTTCCCCCTGAATCCAAACACATCGCTCCATTAATTAAAGACTGAACAACAAATGTCTGTGTCTGAAATAACACCCTATTTACAGTAGTAAACTACATGATGCAGCCAGTAACATCATTCCCTCAAACGGAGCAGTTTCCATTTAACACCAAAAAAAATGAAATAAAGATAGAATGAAACAAAACTGTAAATCTCAGAGTTGGGAAGGTAGGACTTCTTTCTTCATTACATCATCATTAAATGCATGTTGGCCTCTAACTCATTGTTATGATAAGTGAATAAGCCAATCCTGATGCCAGAATGGCCCATTATAAAGCATAGTTATTACATTTTTATAACACGTAGAATCGTGAGACCGACGAGCTAGTTATCTTAAAATCAGTCCTCACTACCAGGGGTATCTCATCAGTCCTCACTACCAGGGGGATTTCATCAGTCCTCACTACCAGGGGGATCTCATCAGTCCTCACTACCAGGGGAATCTCATCAGTCCTCACTACCAGGGGGATCTCATCAGTCCTCACTACCAGGGGAATCTCATCAGTCCTCACTACCAGGGGGATCTCATCAGTCGACTGCCAGGGGGATTTCATCAGTCCTCACTACCAGGGGAATCTCATCAGTCCTCACTACCAGGGGGATCTCATCCGTCCTCACTACCAGGGGGATTTCATCAGTCCTCACTACCAGGGGGATTTCATCAGTCCTCACTACCAGGGGAATCTCATCAGTCCTCACTACCAGGGGAATCTCATCAGTCCTCACTACCAGGGGTATCTCATCAGTCCTCACTGCCAGGGGAATCTCATCAGTCCTCACTACCAGGGGGATTTCATCAGTCCTCACTACCAGGGGAATCTCATCAGTCCTCACTACCAGGGGAATCTCATCAGTCCTCACTACCAGGGGAATCTCATCAGTCCTCACTGCCAGGGGAATCTCATCAGTCCTCACTACCAGGGGGATTTCATCAGTCCTCACTACCAGGGGGATCTCATCAGTCATCACTACCAGGGGGACCTCATCAGTCCTCACTGCCAGGGGAATCTCATCAGTCCTCACTACCAGGGGGATTTCATCAGTCCTCACTACCAGGGGGATCTCATCAGTCCTCACTACCAGGGGGATCTCATCAGTCCTTACTACCAGGGGGATCTCATCAGTCCTCACTACGAGGGGTATCTCATCAGTCATCACTACCAGGTGTATCTTGTCAGTCATCACTACCAGGTGTATCTTATCAGTCATCACTACCAGGGGGATCTCATCAGTCCTCACTAGCAGGGGAATCTCATCAGTCCTCACTACCAGGTGTATCTTGTCAGGCATCACTACCAGGTGTATCTTATTAGTCATCACTACCAGGGGGATCTCATCAGTCCTCATACAGGAAGAAACAATACTAACTGTTTCTTCACAGCCTATATTGTAGGCCTATTGCTGCTGCATGAAGGCCTAAACAGTATGCAGTCGAGGACCACTTGACATAAATGAGGCTAGCAGCTGGTCTATGAGTTGATGATACACACTAGAATGACAGTGCTGTGATTGTAAATGTGTTTCACATGTGGGACGACATTATAGCCATGTGTGTAGGCAGGAGCTGAGCGTGGGTGATTCTAGTGGCGCTTTGATGGAGAATGTGTCATGAATATGGAAAACAAACACCCACACACGCACACACACTGGCCAACACACACACACAACCTCATACACACATCAACTCATTGGGCTTAGCCCAGGGTGAAGCCTGAGACCCATGGAACACATGGCCTGGGGTTTGTATTCTGACTGTCTCCCCAAACTGGTCTTGTGTTTCTACTCTTCTATTCTGACTGTCTCTCCAAACTGGCCTTGTGTTTCTACACTTCTATTCTGACTGTCTCCCCAAACTGGTCTGGTGTTTCTACTCTTCTATCCTGACTGTCTCCCCAAACTGGTCTGATGTTTCTACTCTTCTTTTCTGACTGTCTCCCCAAACTGGCCTTGTGTTTCTACTCTTCTATCCTGACTGTCTCCCCAAACTGGTCTGGTGTTTCTACTCTTCTATTCTGACTGTCTCCCCAAACTGGTCTGATGTTTCTACTCTTCTATCCTGACTGTCTCCCCAAACTGGTCTGGTGTTTCTACTATTCTATTCTGACTGTCTCCCCAATATGGCCTGGTGTTTCTACTCTTCTATCCTGACTGTCTCCCCAAACTGGTCTGGTGTTTCTACTCTTCTATTCTGACTGTCTCCCCAAACTGGTCTGATGTTTCTACTCTTCTATCCTGACTGTCTCCCCAAACTGGTCTGGTGTTTCTACTCTTCTATTCTGACTGTCTCCCCAATATGGCCTGGTGTTTCTACTCTTCTATTCTGACTGTCTCCCCAAACTGGTCTGGTGTTTCTACTCTTCTATCCTGACTGTCTCCCCAATATGGCCTGGTGTTTCTACTCTTCTATCCTGACTGTCTCCCCAAACTGGTCTGGTGTTTCTACTCTTCTATTCTGACTGTCTCCCCAAACTGGTCTGATGTTTCTACTCTTCTATCCTGACTGTCTCCCCAAACTGGTCTGGTGTTTCTACTCTTCTATCCTGACTGTCTCCCCAATATGGCCTGGTGTTTCTACTCTTCTATCCTGACTGTCTCCCCAAACTGGTCTGGTGTTTCTACTCTTCTATCCCGACTGTCTCTCCAAACTGGTCTGGTGTTTCTACTCTTCTATCCTGACTGCCTCTCCAAACTGGTCTGGTGTTTCAACTCTTCTATCCTGACTGTCTCCCCAAACTGGTCTGGTGTTTCTACTCTTCTATCCTGACTGCCTCTCCAAACTGGTCTGGTGTTTCTACTCTTCTATCCTGACTGCCTCTCCAAACTGGTCTGGTGTTTCAACTCTTCTATCCTGACTGTCTCCCCAAACTGGTCTGGTGTTTCAACTCTTCTATCCTGACTGTCTCCCCAATATGGCCTGGAGTTTCTACTCTTCTATTCTGACTGTCTCCCCAATTTGGCCTGGTGTTTCTACTCTTCTATTCTGACTGTCTCCCCAATATGGCCTGGTGTTTCTACACTTCTATTCTGACTGTCTCCTCAAACTGGCCTGGTGTTTCAACTCTTCTATTCTGACTGTCTCTACAAACGGGTCTAGTGTTTCTACTCTTCTATTCTGACTGTCTCTCCAAACGGGTCTGGTGTTGCTACTCTTCTTTTCTGACTGTCTCCCCAAACTGGTCTGGTGTTTCTACTCTTCTATTCTGACTGTCTCTCCAAACTGGCCTGGTGTTTCTACTCTTCTATCCTGACTGTCTCCCCAATACGGCCTGGTGTTTCTACACTTCTATTCTGACTGTCTCTCCAAACTGGCCTTGTGTTTCTACACTTCTATTCTGACTGTCTCTCCAAACTGGCCTTGTGTTTCTACACTTCTATTCTGACTCTCTCCCCAAACTGGCCTGGTGTTTCTACTCTTCTATTCTGACTGTCTCCCCAAACTGGCCTTGTGTTTCTACACTTCTATTCTGACTGTCTCTCCAAACTGGTCTGATGTTTCTACTCTTCTATCCTGACTGTCTCCCCAAACTGGTCTGGTGTTTCTACTCTTCTATTCTGACTGTCTCCCCAAACTGGTCTGATGTTTCTACTCTTCTATTCTGACTGTCTCCCCAAACTGGTCTGGTGTTTCTACTCTTCTATCCTGACTGTCTCCCCAAACTGGTCTGATGTTTCTACTCTTCTTTTCTGACTGTCTCCCCAAACTGGCCTTGTGTTTCTACTCTTCTATCCTGACTGTCTCCCCAAACTGGTCTGGTGTTTCTACTCTTCTATTCTGACTGTCTCCCCAAACTGGTCTGATGTTTCTACTCTTCTATCCTGACTGTCTCCCCAAACTGGTCTGGTGTTTCTACTATTCTATTCTGACTGTCTCCCCAATATGGCCTGGTGTTTCTACTCTTCTATCCTGACTGTCTCCCCAAACTGGTCTGGTGTTTCTACTCTTCTATTCTGACTGTCTCCCCAAACTGGTCTGATGTTTCTACTCTTCTATCCTGACTGTCTCCCCAAACTGGTCTGGTGTTTCTACTCTTCTATTTTGACTGTCTCCCCAATATGGCCTGGTGTTTCTACTCTTCTATTCTGACTGTCTCCCCAAACTGGTCTGGTGTTTCTACTCTTCTATCGTGACTGTCTCCCCAATATGGCCTGGTGTTTCTACTCTTCTATCCTGACTGTCTCCCCAAACTGGTCTGGTGTTTCTACTCTTCTATCCTGACTGTCTCTCCAAACTGGTCTGGTGTTTCTACTCTTCTATCCTGACTGCCTCTCCAAACTGGTCTGGTGTTTCAACTCTTCTATCCTGACTGTCTCCCCAAACTGGTCTGGTGTTTCTACTCTTCTATCCTGACTGCCTCTCCAAACTGGTCTGGTGTTTCTACTCTTCTATCCTGACTGCCTCTCCAAACTGGTCTGGTGTTTCAACTCTTCTATCCTGACTGTCTCCCCAAACTGGTCTGGTGTTTCAACTCTTCTATCCTGACTGTCTCCCCAATATGGCCTTGTGTTTCTACTCTTCTATCCTGACTGTCTCCCCAATATGGTCTGGTGTTTCTACTCTTCTATCCTGACTGTCTCCCCAATATGGTCTGGTGTTTCTACTCTTCTATCCTGACTGTCTCTCCAAACTGGTCTGGTGTTTCTACTCTTCTATCCTGACTGCCTCTCCAAACTGGTCTGGTGTTTCTACTCTTCTATCCTGACTGTCTCCCCAAACTGGTCTGGTGTTTCTACTCTTCTATCCTGACTGTCTCCCCAAACTGGTCTGGTGTACTTTACACTATACTGGCAGCCCAATCCTGATCTTTTGCCCGATTATTGGCAAAAGATCTGGGCTCATATCCACAAAGCATCTCAGAGAAGGTCCTAGGAATCATGAGTAGGTTTTAGGATGATGTTAAGACACTGCTTAGACAAACTCTGAGCCAGGAGTAAAATCAACTCATGAAGTTTATTACATTTGGTAATCAAGACAGTTTGAGGTACCACAAAGGAAAGATAGTGATGACGCTCATTAACATTGTTGTAAATGATGTGGAATAACCAATCATGATGAGGCATCGCCAGCTGTGAGCTCTATTTAGCACGCTTCAGACAACCACAGTGAATGTGACTGTTCGTCAAATGTTGCAATGGTAAAATGTTTCATATCATTTTTGCCTGATATGTTGTCAAAATCGCGCTTTTAACAACCATCAGAATTGGATAAATAAAAAGGTTATGCATAAGATATTAGACAATAAGTGATTGCCTTCTCTTAATTATTGCCTTTATGTTGGTATGCATAACTTTTTTAATTGTTTTATTCTGACGGTTATTAAAAGTGGGATTATTACCATTATATCAACACACTCGTCACTCCCGTTTAATAACAACTCTAAATGTCTTTGGCACAGTAGACGTCACGTCACTTGGCGATAATGTTGCATACAGCGTTTTCATCAATCACAGTAAACATACGGACTAGATGTCTTCAATTGCACAATGTATAGGCTTGCCCAATTTATACATATTTTTGAGCAACGTGATGTTGGATAACTTGAAATAACATGATGTACATAATAAATGTATCAAAATAAAAATGTGTTTATTTATTAGCCTAGTGGTTATAAGTATTCAGGTCTAAATTATTTATGGATTGATGAAATATCAAAACATTCTTTTAACAACTCAAAAGCAATGTCATGTGACGCAGGAACCACTGACTCACTGCATTTATTTATTATCAAGTCACCTTCTGGTAACGCTAAACAACCATATTGGCTGCGATGACATAGGCAGCCCAATTCTGATCTTTTTCCACTAATTGGTATTTTGACCAATCAAATCAGTTCTTTAGCCAATAATTGGGCAAAGGTTCAGAATTGGGCTGCCTGTGTAAACGCAGCCATTGATCAATCTAATCTATACAAATATATATCCATATAGTACAGGGCCAATGAGAGCACTAATGTTACACATACAATACCAGTCAAAAGTTTGGAAACTCCTACTCCTTCCAGGGTTTTTCTTTATTTCTACTATTTTCTATTTTGTAGAATAATAGTGAAGATATCAAAACGATGAAATAACACATATGGAATTATGTAGTAACCAAAAAAGTGTTAAACAAATGTAAATATCTTTTTTATTTTAGATTCTTTAAAGTAGCCACCCTTTGCCTTGATGATAGCTTTGGACACACTTGGCATTTTCTCAACCAGCTTCACTTGGAATGCTTTTCCAACAGTCTTGAATGAGTTCCCACATATGCTGAGCAGTTGTTGGCAGCTTTTCCTTCACTCTGTGTTCCAACTCATCCCAAACCATCTCAATTGTGTTGTGGTCGGGTGACTTTGGAGGCCAGGTGATCTGATGCAGCACTCCATCACTCTCCTTCTTGGTCAAATAGCCCTTACATAACCAGGAAGTGTGTTGGGTCATTGTCCTGAAGGGGAAATAAACTCATGATAGTCCCACTAAGTGCAAACCAGATGGGATGGCGTATCACTGCAGAATGCTGTGGTAGCCATGCTGGTTAAGTGTGCCTTGAATTCTAAATAAATCCCCAACAGTGTCACCAGCAAAGCACCCCCACACCATCACACCTCCTCCTCCATGCTTCATGGTGAGAATCACACACAGATGATCCATTCACCTACTCCGCATCTCAGAAAGACAAGGCGGTTGGAATCAAAAATCTCAAATTTGGACTCATCAGACCAACGGACAGATTTCTACTGGTTTAATGTCCATTGCTTGTATTTCTTGGGCCAAGCAAATCTCTTATTATTATTGGTGTCCTTTAGTAGTGGTTTCTTTGCCACAATTCGACCATGAAGGCCTGATTTACACAGTCTCCTCTGAACAGCTGATGTTGAGATGTGTCTGTTACTTGAACTCTGTGAAGCATTTATTTTGGCTGCAATCTGAGGTTCAGTTAACTCTAATGAACTTATCCTCTGCAGCAGAGGTAACTGGGTCTTCCTTTTCTTTGGTGGTCCTCATGAGAGCCAGTTTCATCATAGTTCTTGAAGGTTTTTGCGACTGCACTTGGAGAAACTTTCAAAGTTCTTGAAATGTCCCGCTTTGACTGACCTTCATGTCTTAAAGTAATGATGGACTGTCCTTTCTCTTTGCTTATTTGAGCTGTTCTTGCCATAATATTGACTTGGTCTTTTACCAAATATGTCTATCTTCTGTATGCCACCTCTTCCTTGTCACAACACAACTGACTGGCTCAAGACTGGCTCAAACGCCGTTAACGGGAACGATATGACAACAGCCAGTGAAAGTGCAGGGAGCCAAATTCAAACAAAAGAAATCTCATAATTAAAATTCCTCAAGCATACAAGTATTTCACACCATTTTAAAGATATCCTTCTTGTTAATCCCACCACAGTGTCCAATTTCAAAAAGGCTTTACAGCAAAAGCACCACAAACGATTATGTTAGGTCACCGCAAAATCACAGAAAAACACAGCCATTTTTCCAGCCAAAGACAGGAGTCACAAAGCAGAAATAGAGATAAAATTAATCACTAACCTTTGATGATCTTCATCAGATGACACTCATAGGACATCATGTTACACAATACATATCTGTTTTGTTTGATAAAGTTCATATTTATATCCAGAAACCTCAGTTTACATTGGCGCCATGTTCAGAAATGCCTCCAAAATATCCGGAGAAATTGCAGAGAGCCACATCAAATACAGAAATACTCATCATAAACTTTGATGAAAGATACATGTTTTACATAGAATTAAAGATACACTTGTTCTTAATGCAACCGCTGTGTCAGATTTCAAAAAAGCTTTACGGCAAAAGCACAATATTCAATAATCTGAGAACAGCATTTAGCCACAAAAGGAAGCCATACAGTTACCCGCCAAATTGCGCAGTCAACAAAACTCATAAATAGCATTATAAATATTCACTTACCTTTGCTGATCTTCATCGGAATGCACTCCCAGGACTCCCACTTCCACAAGAAATGTTCGTTTTGTTCGGTAATGTCCATAATTTATGTCCAAATAGCTATTTTTGTTAGCATGTTTGGTCAACAAATCCAAAGTCAGGAAGCGCGTTCACTAAAAGCAGACGAAATGTCAAAAAGTTCCGTAACAGTCAGTAGAAACATGTCAAACTTAGTATTGAATCAATCTTTAGGATGTTTTTAACATAAATCTTCAATAATGTTCCAACCGGAGAATTCCATTGTCTTCAGAAGTGCGATGGAACAGAGCTCCCTCTCGTGTGAACGCGCATGGTCAGAGCATGGTCAGCTCATGATAGACCTTACTCATTCCCGTCTCCTTTGGCCCCACTTTACAGTAGAAGCATCAGACAAGGTTCTACAGACTGTTGACATCTAGTGGAAGCCGTAGGAAGTGCAAACTGACCCATATCCCACTGTGTATTGTTAGGCGATGAGTTGAAAACCTACAAACCTCAGATTTCCCACTTCCTGGTTGGATTTTTTTCTCAGGTTTTTGCCTGCCATATGAGTTCTGTTATACTCACAGACATCATTCAAACAGTTTTAGAAACTTCAGAGTGTTTTCTATCCAATACTAATAATAATATGCATATATTAGCAACTGGGACTGAGGAGCAGGCAGTTTACTCTGGGCACCTCTGGACACCTTTTCATCCAAGCTACTCAATACTGCCCCTGCAGCCATAAGAAGTTTTAAGAAGGAAAGAAATTCACACCTGTTAATTGAAATGCATTCCAGGTGACTCATGAACTAGGTTGAGAGATTTACAAGATTGTGCAAAGCTATCATCAAGGCAAAGGGTGGCTACGTTGAAGAATCTCTAATATAAAATACATAAAACACTTTTTTGCTTACTACATGATTCCATATATTTTATTTCACAGTTTGGATGTCTTCACTACTGTTCTACAATATAGAAAATAGTAAAAATAAAGAAAAACCCTGCAAATGAGTAGGTGTGTCCAAACTTTTGACTGATACTGTATAATCTATAGTATTTTGTCTTTTTCGTTGTGTCGGACCCCAGTGAGACTAGCTGTTGCTATTAATTGGACCTGATTGTTAAAGGTTAACTCACAATAGTGCATAGCAATGATTACAGGTGCCATAGCAACATAACCAGGTGCCATACCTCTCGGTCCAGGGATAATGTTGGTACCCAGCTCACTCCTGTAATTATATTCTGTATGCAGGTGGGAAAACCTTCAGTAAATAACCATGCCTCACACAGAATATAAATGCAGTGTGTGTGTGTGTGTGTGTGTGTGTGTGTGTGTGTGTGTGTGTGTGTGTGTGTGTGTGTGTGTGTGTGTGTGTGTGTGTGTGTGTGTGTGTGTGTGTGTGTGTGTGTGTGTGTGTGTGTGTGTGTGTGTGTGTGCGCACGCGTTCAAGCGAATCCTTAGCCTAAGGGATTCTATCTCAAATCGGCCAAATCTCTCCGCTACGACCAAATCATCCTCTTATTTAGTTGCTGCTTAGTGAGTTGGAAAACACCCTTCAACAGTTGAATCCACTCCCATCTCTCAAAGGAGTGCAGAAAAGGGAGGGTATACAACCATGTCTCTGTCAGTTAGCACCCTATACCCTAAGTAGTGCACTACAATATAGGAGATAGGGTACAGAACAATTACAGACGTATTATAGGATCCATTATAGATCGATCCTAGAACAACTATGGCATATATACAGAATAGGGGGCCATTTTGGACGTAACCCCAGGTAGCAGAGTAACAGACACCTTTGGTTCTAGCTGAGTTGAGGCCTCCACCTCAACCCTCTGTAGGATTGTGGGGTTGTGATCTCTCTCTAAGATGTCGACAGGAGTTAATGAATATCTCTATCGCAGACCCTGGGATTGCATCCCAAACGACACCCTATTCCCTACATAGTGCACTTCTACCTATGAGCCGTGGTAAAAAAGTAGTGCACTATATAGTGAATAGTGTTCCATTCAAGAGGCAGCCTAGGTAATCCTGCCCTACAAAATGTTGGCTTCATGGATAAGATGTGAGATAATAGGTGGAGGAGGCCCAGTGGTATCAATCTCTTTAAAAACACAACAGGGATTTCCTCCATGGCTGGCTAGCTACGCTCTGATCTCTGCCTTTATCTCTTTATTTGTGTTTGTATGCGTGTGTGTGTGTGTGTGCGTGTGCGTGTGCGTGTGAGAGAGTGAGTGAGTGAGTGTGTGAGAGAGGGAGTGTGTGAGAGAGAGACTGATTGTAAAAAACATTAGGAACACCTGCTCTTTCCATGACATAGACTGACCAGGTGATTCCAGGTGAAAGCTATGATCCCTTATTGATGTCACTTGTTAAATCCACTTCAATCAGTGTAGATGAAGGGGAGGAGACATGTTAAAGAAGGATTTTTAAGCCTTGAGACAATTGAGACATGGATTATGTATGTGTGCCATACAGAGGGTGAATGGGCAAGGCAAAAGTTTGAAGTGCCTTTGAACGGGGTATAGTAGTAGGTGCCAGGCACACTGGTTTGAGTGTGTCAAGAACTGCAACGCTGCTGGATTTTTCATGCTCAACAATTTCCCGTGTGTATCAAGAATGGTCCACCAACCATAGGACATCCAGCCAACTTGACACAACTGTGGAAAACATTGGAATCAACGTGGGCTGGCATCCCTGTGGAAGGCTTGACACTTTGTAGTCCATGCTCTGACAAATTGAAGCTGTTCTGAGGGCAAAAGGGAACTCAATATTAGGAAGGTGTTCCTAATGTTTTGTATAGTCAGTGTAGAAATACAATTAATAAAACAGATTGACTTGAATTGGGACTCCATTCCTATTCATTGTATTTCTATGCATTTAATCCTATCCGATAGCTGAAATCCAGATAAATAACTTCAGAAAAACTGTGCCCTGGGCGCTGACATTGTATGCGTCCCAAATTACACGCTATTCCCTGTATATACCATGGGTTATTTAGGGAATAGGGTGTTGTTTGGAACACAGTTATTGACCCCAACTGAATTTGTCCTTTAACTGTCACTTTGTCAATAGAATGCCCCTCTAAACAGACTCTAATGCAGACGGTTCTGAATCGATGCTGGTCACTTTGTCAATAGAATGCCCCTCTAAACAGACTCTAATGCAGACAGTTCTGAATCGATGCTGGTCACTTTGTCAATAGAATGCCCCTCTAAACAGACTCTAATGCAGACGGTTCTGAATCGATGCTGGTCACTTTGTCAATAGAATGCCCCTCTAAACAGACTCTAATGCAGACAGTTCTGAATCGATGCTGGTCACTTTGTCAATTGAATGCCCCTCTAAACAGACTCTAATGCAGACGGTTCTGAATCGATGCTGGTCACTTTGTCAATAGAATGCCCCTCTAAACAGACTCTAATGCAGACAGTTCTGAAACGATGCTGGTCACTTTGTCAAAAGAATGCCCCTCTAAACAGACTCTAATGCAGACGGTTCTGAATCGATGCTGGTCACTTTGTCAATAGAATGCCCCTCTAAACAGACTCTAATAAAGACGGTTCTGAATCGATGCTGGTCACTTTGCCAAAAGAATGCCCCTCTAAACAGACTCTAATGCAGACGGTTCTGAATCGATGCTGGTCACTTTGTCAATAGAATGCCCCTCTAAACAGACTCTAATGCAGACGGTTCTGAATCGATGCTGGTCACTGTCAATAGAATGCCCCTCTAAACAGACTCTAATGCAGACGGTTCTGAATCGATGCTGGTCACTTTGTTAATAGAATGCCCCTCTAAACAGACTCTAATGCAGACGGTTCTGAATCGATGCTGGTCACTTTGTTAATAGAATGCCCCTCTAAACAGACTCTAATGCAGACGGTTCTGAATCGATGCTGGTCACTTTGTCAATAGAATGCCCCTCTAAACAGACTCTAATGCAGACAGTTCTGAATCGATGCTGGTCACTTTGTTAATAGAATGCCCCTCTAAACAGACTCTAATGCAGACGGTTCTGAATCGATGCTTGTCACTTTGTCAATAGAATGCCCCTCTAAACAGACTCTAATGCAGACGGTTATAAATTGATGCTGGTCACTTTGTCAATAGAATGCCCCTATAAACAGACTCTAATGCAGACAGTTCTGAATCGATGCTGGTCACGTTGTCAATAGAATGCCCCTCTTAACAGACTCTAATGCAGACGGTTCTGAATCGATGCTGGTCACTTTGTCAATAGAATGCCCCTCTAAACAGACTCTAATGCAGACAGTTCTGAATCGATGCTGGTCACTTTGTCAATAGAATGCCCCTCTAAACAGACTCTAATGCAGACAGTTCTGAATCGATGCTGATCACTTTGTCAATAGAATGCCCCTCTAAACAGACTCTAATGCAGACGGTTCTGAATCGATGCTGGTCACTTTGTCAATAGAATGCCCCTCTAAACAGAATCTAATGCAGACGATTCTGAATCGATGCTGGTCACTTTGTCAATAGAATGCCCCTCTAAACAGACTCTAATGCAGACGGTTATGAATCGATGCTGGTCACTTTGTCAATAGAATGCCCCTCTAAACAGACTCTAATGCAGACAGTTCTGAATCGATGCTGGTCACTTTGTCAATAGAATGCCCCTCTAAACAGACTCTAATGCAGACGGTTCTGAATCGATGCTGGTCACTTTGTCAATAGAATGCCCCTCTAAACAGACTCTAATGCAGACGGTTCTGAATCGATGCTGGTCACTTTGTCAATAGAATGCCCCTCTAAACAGACTCTAATGCAGACGGTTCTGAATCGATGCTGGTCACTTTGTTAATAGAATGCCCCTCTAAACAGACTCTAATGCAGACAGTTCTGAATCGATGCTGGTCACTTTGTCAATAGAATGCCCCTCTAAACAGACTCTAATGCAGACGGTTCTGAATCGATGCTGGTCACTTTGTCAATAGAATGCCCCTCTAAACAGACTCTAATGCAGACGGTTCTGAATCGATGCTGGTCACTTTGTCAATAGAATGCCCCTCTAAACAGACTCTAATGCAGACAGTTCTGAATCGATGCTGGTCACTTTGTCAATAGAATGCCCCTCTAAACAGACTCTAATGCAGACAGTTCTGAATCGATGCTGGTCATTGACATGCTGTATCAGTGCCTGTATCATCTCTGTGGGGGGAAAAATTGGACGCTTGAACACACTCGTACTTGTCCAATGAGCAATCTTGCTCTATTGGGAATGGGTTTCTCATCCATAGCAATTAATGCCAGATTACAAACTGGTGAGACCTGTTAGCTCCCAGAGCTAATGCTTTGGTAGGCTGTAGCTCAGTAGGCTAACACAGTATGCATCCATTAAAACCAGATCAGAACTGATGAGCTGTTTTTCTTCATCGTCCTTGTGTAGCCTACTGAGCTAAAGCCTATAGTCATTACTGTAGCTCAGTGAACAACACTTGCGTGATAAGTAACCTTGATAAGGACTTGTGTCAGTTCCCCGAGCTACAGTAATACGTATAGGCTTTAGCTCAGCGGCCTAACACAGTCTTCATTGTGTGCCGTGCAGACACCTGTTATGAAACCATGTATGAAATTGATCACTGGTACCAGCATTGAGCTATGAGGTTTTCAGGTATAATATTTCTTATTCAAACCAATCCCTGCTGCTACTACATGTCCTTAGCAAGCAAGTCTCCTAAATTACAATCCAAATGGAACCCTATTCTCTATCTCTTAGGTATTTTTCTTAAAACTGAATTGTTGGTTCAGCATTTCCCTATAAGGTTGTATTCGGCCTGTTGTACCTGTTGTATTCGGAGCATGTGACAAATACAATTTGATTTGATTTGAGTTATACAGTGCACTACCTTTGACCTGGGCCCATCAGGCTCTCATCAAAAGTTGTACAGCATATAGGGAACAGGGTGCCATTTTCGACGCAATCTTAGAGTTTAGTAGACAGATAGAGATCAGAGGGAAATACAGACTCATTTGATCACATCAAATCCACCGGGATCGATCCTTCAGGCATTGGATAAGCACTCTGTTTCATCCTGTTGGTCTTTGATTTTGTCTTACAGGGGGATGATGAATAACCTTGCTATATAAAAAATGTATATATATATATATATATAATCTGTTCTGCCTGTCAAATCAGATGAGTGACAGCCAAGGATAACAAGCGATCACTATCTCATTTGACATCACTCCTGAGCTCGCACCTGTGAGAGATAATAAGAACAATAAGAAAAGTGATCATAGAAGGATTTCAACACCATCCTTCTCATCCCCCCCAGCGTCAGTAACAATTTGTTCCTAAACATTCCATTTCAATTCAAATGTGTTTTTCTCTCACTTAAAGTACTTTAGCGAGAGAAAGAGGATCTGTTGTCTTGGGTGGGCTCTTGTTAAACCTCTTCTTTTCTTTGTTGCTGCTTTAGTGAAAATTGTTTTTGAGAGGGAAACACTGCTGTCATATTCAGCTAATATCCCATTCTAAACCAGCAGGACCTGTGTCCCAAATAGTACCCTGTTACCTATGGGCTCTGTTTAAAAGTAGTGCACTGTATAGGGAATAGGGTGCCATTTGGGTCGCAGACCAACTCTTCTCGTTCACAACAGCCAGTGTGTTCTATGAAAATAAAAAAGCTGCTATTTTTTCGAGGGACTTGGCTACATTTCTCTGAATCCTTTAAATAAATTAAGGGGTTAAAAACAAAAAAGCTAGTTGCAGCGATGGGACAAGACTGAAACTACCAATTGGATATCACAAAATTGTGGAGAAAACAAAGCTGCTATTTCCCTGTTTTAACTAGAAAGTTCATGTTCGTCTTTAGAATGGTTTCGGGGTAGGCTATACACATCTTTAGAATGGTTTCGGGGTAGGCTATACACACACAGAAAATCAAATCAAATCAAATCTAATCTAATTTTATTTGTCACATACACATGGTTAGCAGATGTTAATGCAAGTGTAGCGAAATGCTTTTGCTTCTAGTTCCGACAATGCAGTAATAACCAACAAGTAATCTAACCTAACAATTCCACAACTACTACCTTATACACACAAGTGTAAAGGGATAAAGAATATGTACATAAAGATATATGAATGAGTGATGGTACAGAACGGCATAGACAAGATGTAGTAGATGGTATAGAGTACAGTATATACATATGAGATGAGTAATGTAGGGTATGTAAACATAAAGTGGCATAGTTTAAAGTGGCTAGTGATACATGTATTACATAAAGATGGCAAGATGCAGTAGATGATATAGAGTACAGTATATACATATACATATGAGATGAGTAATGTAGGGTATGTAAACATTATATTAAGTGGCATTGTTTAAAGTGGCTAGTGATACATTTTTACATAATTTCCATCAATTCCCATTATTAAAGTGGCTGGAGTTGAGTCAGTATGTTGGCAGCGGCCACTAAATGTTAGTGGTGGCTGTTTAACAGTCTGATGGCCTTGAGATAGAAGCTGTTTTTCAGTCTCTCGGTCCCTGCTTTGATGCACCTGTACTGACCTCGCCTTCTGGATGATAGCGGGGTGAACAGGCAGTGGCTTGGGTGGTTGTTGTCCTTGATGATCTTTATGGCCTTCCTGTGACATCGGGTGGTGTAGGTGTCCTGGAGAGCAGGTAGTTTGCCCCCGGTGATGCGTTGTGCAGACCTCACTACCCTCTGGAGAGCCTTACGGTTGTGGGCGGAGCAGTTGCCGTACCAGGCGGTGATACAGCCCGACAGGATGCTCTCGATTGTGCATCTGTAGAAGTTTGTGAGTGGTTTTGGTGACAAGCCGAATTTCTTCAGCCTCCTGAGGTTGAAGAGGCGCTGCTGCGCCTTCTTCACAACGCTGTCTGTGTGGGTGGACCAATTCAGTTTGTCTGTGATGTGTACACCGAGGAACTTAAAACTTTCCACCTTCTCCACTACTGTCCCGTCGATGTGGATAGGGGGGTGCTCCCTCTGCTGTTTCCTGAGTTGAGTGAGAGGTTATTTTCCTGACACCACACTCCGAGGGCCCTCACCTCCTCCCTGTAGGCCGTCTCGTCGTTGTTGGTAATCAAGCCTACCACTGTAGTGTCATCCGCAAACTTGATGATTGAGTTGGAGGCGTGCATGGCCACGCAGTCGTGGGTGAACAGGGAGTACAGGAGAGGGCTCAGAACGCACCCTTGTGGGGCCCCGGTGTTGAGGATCAGCGGGGTGGAGATGTTGTTACCTACCCTCACCACCTGGGGGCGGCCCGTCAGGAAGTCCAGGACCCAGTTGCACAGGGCAGGGTCGAGACCCAGGGTCTCGAGCTTGATGACGAGTTTGGAGGGTACTATGGTGTTAAATGCTGAGCTGTAGTCGATGAACAGCATTCTCACATAGGTATTCCTCTTGTCCAGATGGGTTAGGGCAGTGTGCAGTGTGGTTGCGATTGCGTCGTCTGTGGACCTATTGGGTCGGTAAGCAAATTGGAGTGGGTCTAGGGTGTCAGGTAGGGTGGAGGTGATATGGTCCTTGACTAGTCTCTCAAAGCACTTCATGATGACGGAAGTGAGTGCTACGGGGCGGTAGTCGTTTAGCTCAGTTACCTTAGCTTTCTTGGGAACAGGAACAATGGTGGCCCTCTTGAAGCATGTGGGAACAGCAGACTGGGATCTGAATTGATTGAATATGTCCGTAAACACACCAGCCAGCTGGTCTGCGCATGCTCTGAGGACGCGGCTGGGAATGCCGTCTGGGCCTGCAGCCTTGCGAGGGTTAACACGTTTAAATGTTTTACTCACCTCGGCTGCAGTGAAGGAGAGCCCGCAGGATTTGGTAGCGGGCCGTGTCAGTGGCACTGTATTGTCCTCAAAACGAGCAAAAAAGTTATTTAGCCTGTCTGGGAGCAAGACATCCTGGTCCGCGACGGGGCTGGATTTCTTTTTGTAATCCGTGATTGACTGTAGACCCTGCCACATACCTCTTGTGTCTGAGCTGTTGAATTGCGACTCTACTTTGTCTCTATACTGGGACTTAGCCTGTTTGATTGCCTTGCGGAGAGAATAGCTACACTGTTTGTATTCGGTCATGTTTCCGGTCACCTTGCCCTGGTTAAAAGCAGTGGTTCGCGCTTTCAGTTTCACGCGAATGCTGCCATCAATCCACGGTTTCTGGTTTGGGAATGTTTTAATCGTTGCTGTGGGTACGACATCGTCAATGCACTTTCTAATGAACTCGCTCACCGAATCAGCGTATTCGTCAATATTGTTGTTGGACGCAATGCGGAACATATCCCAATCCACATGATCGAAGCAGTCTTGAAGCGTGGAATCAGATTGGTCGGACCAGCGTTGAACAGACCTGAGCGAGGGAGCTTGTTGTTTTAGTTTCTGTTTGTAGGCTGGAAGCAACAAAATGGTTGTGGTCAGCTTTTCCGAAAGGAGGGCGGGGGAGGGCCTTATATGCGTCGCGGAAGTTAGTATAACAATGATCCAAGGTTTTACCAGCCCTGGTAGCACAATCGATATGCTGATAGAATTTAGGGAGTTTTGTTTTCAGATTAGCCTTGTTAAAATCCCCAGCTACGATGAATGCAGCCTCAGGGTGTGTGGTTTCCAGTTTACAAAGAGTCAGATAAAGTTCGTTCAGGGCCATCGATGTGTCTGCTTGGGGGGGAATATATACGGCTGTGATTATAATCGAAGAGAATTCCCTTGGTAGATAA
>NW_024058490.1:0-10000 GCF_016432855.1 Salvelinus namaycush | reverse complement strand
TCTTTACGTACACACCACCACTACAGCCAGTGTGGTTGTTGTCTTTACGTACACACCACCACTACAGCCAGTGTGGTTGTTGTCTTTACGTACACAGCACCACTACAGCCAGTGTGGTTGTTGTCTTTACGTACACACCACCACTACAGCCAGTGTGGTTGTTGTCTTTACGTACACACCACCACTACAGCCAGTGTGGTTGTTGTCTTTACGTACACAGCACCACTACAGCCAGTGTGGTTGTTGTCTTTACGTACACACCACCACTACAGCCAGTGTGGTTGTTGTCTTTACGTACACACCACCACTACAGCCAGTGTGGTTGTTGTCTTTACGTACACAGCACCACTACAGCCAGTGTGGTTGTTGTCTTTACGTACACAGCACCACTACAGCCAGTGTGGTTGTTGTCTTTACGTACACACCACCACTACAGCCAGTGTGGTTGTTGTCTTTACGTACACAGCACCACTACAGCCAGTGTGGTTGTTGTCTTTACGTTCACACCACCACTACAGCCAGTGTGGTTGTTGTCTTTACGTACACAGCACCACTACACTTCTCTCCTGTTATTTCTCGATATGACATTCAGTCAAAAGTTTCACCTTCAGGACACAATCTGATGTGAGATATAGAAAGTTATTAAAGAAAAATGGTATGCAACATTCTCTCACACCTCTCTCCCTCATACCTCACACCCTCATGCCTCTCTCCCTCACACCTCTCTCCCTCATACCTCTCTCCCTCACACCTCTCTCCCTCATACCTCTCTCCCTCACACCTCTCTCCCTCATACCTCTCTCCCTCATACCTCTCTCCCTCACACCCTCATGCCTCTCTCCCTCATACCTCTCTCCCTCATACCTCTCTCCCTCACACCCTCATGCCTCTCTCCCTCATACCTCTCTCACTCATAACCTTCCTCCCTCACACCCTCATGCCTCTCTCCCTCATACCTCTCTCACTCACAACCTTCCTCCCTCACACCCTCACACCTCTCTCCCTCATACCTCTCTCTCTCACACCTCTCTCCCTCATACCTCTCTCCCTCATACCTCTCTCCCTCATACCTCTCTCCCTCATACCTCTCTCCCTCACACCCTCATGCCTCTCTCCCTCACAACCTTCCTCCCTCACACCTCTCTCCCTCACATCTCTCTCCCTCACACCTCTCTCCCTCACACCCTTCCTCCCTCCATCATACCTCATACCTCTCTCCCTCACATCTCTCTCCCTCATACCTCTCTCTCTCACAGCCTTCCTCCCTCACAGCCTTCCTCCCTCACACCTCTCTCCCTCACACCCTTCCTCCCTCCATCATACCTCATACCTCTCTCCCTCATACCTCTCTCTCACAGCCTTCCTCCCTCACAGCCTTCCTCCCTCACAGCCTTCCTCCCTCACACCTCTCTCCCTCACACCCTCATACCTCTCTCCCTCACTTTCTCACATTTTGATTCCAGCTTGATCCATTTATAGTGTACATGTGGGGCCTGATGAGTTCTGTAGCATTAAGGGTTACATGAATACTTCACTTTCTCACAGTTTGATTCCAGCTTGGTCCTCAACGGGGGCGGTAACCCATGGATATAGGTTCTGCCGAATTGGCACCCTATTCCCAGTGTAGTACACTCCTTTTGACACAGAGCCATATAGTGCCCTACATAGTGAATAGGGAGCCATTTTATTTATACATTGTTTTATTTTACCTTTATTTAACTTGGCAAATCAGTTAAGAACAAATTCTTAATTACAATGACGGCCTACCCCGGCTAAACCTTAACCCGGATGACGCTGGGCCAATTGTGCATCGCCCTATGGGACTCCCAATCACGGCCAGTTGTGAAACAGCCTGGAATCGAACCAGGGTCTGTAGTGACACCTCTAGCACTGAGATGCAGTGCCTTAGTTCGCTGCGCCACTCGGTAGCCCATTCAAAACGGAACCTCACTAATCTCCCCTCGTCAGAGACAGAAGTAATGGGCAAAACAGTCCTAAACTCAATGCACAATACACAATTAAACAATTGGAAAAATTACTAAGCTTGGTTGACTCTGTGATTCTACAAAAAAGTCTAACAAACATAGATTTCCAGGCAAATATACATTTTAATCCGTGTTGAGGTTGTGTCCAACTAGTCTTAAACGCTTCTGGGACTGTGGCGGTGCTGCCGGTCTTTAACTGGGGCTTGGGGGACTGTGGCGGTGCTGCCGGTCTTTAACTGGGGCTTGGGGGACTGTGGCGGTGCTGCCGGTCTTTAACTGGGGCTTGGGGGACTGTGGCGGTGCTGCCGGTCTTTAACTGTGGCTTGGGGGACTGTGGCGGTGCTGCCGGTCTTTAACTGGGGCTTGGGGGACTGTGACGGTGCTGCCGGTCTTTAACTGGGGCTTGGGGGACTGTGGCGGTGCTGCCGGTCTTTAACTGGGGCTTGGGGGACTGTGGCGGTGCTGCCGGTCTTTAACTGGGGCTTGGGGGACTGTGGCGGTGCTGCCGGTCTTTAACTGGGGCTTGGGGGACTGTGGCGGTGCTGCCGGTCTTTAACTGGGGCTTGGGGGACTGTGGCGGTGCTGCCGGTCTTTAACTGGGGCTTGGGGGACTGTGGCGGTGCTGCCTGTCTTTAACTGGGGCTTGGGGGACTGTGGCGGTGCTGCCGGTCTTTAGCTGGGGCTTGGGGGACTGTGGCGGTGCTGCCGGTCTTTAACTGGGGCTTGGGAGACTGTGGCTGTGCTGCCGGTCTTTAACTGGGGCTTGGGGGACTGTGACTGTGGCGGTGCTGCCGGTCTTTAACTGGGGCTTGGGGGACTGTGGCGGTGCTGCCGGTCTTTAACTGGGGCTTGGGAGACTGTGACTGTGGCGGTGCTGCCGGTCTTTAACTGGGGTTTGGGGGACTGTGGCAGTGCTGCTGGTCTTTAACTGGGGCTTGGGGGACTGTGGCTGTGCTGCCGGTCTTTAACTGGGGCTTGGGGGACTGTGGCGGTGCTGCCGGTCTTTAACTGGGGCTTGGGGACTGTGGCGGTGCTGCCGGTCTTTAACTGGGGCTTGGGAGACATTGACTGTGGCGGTGCTGCCGGTCTTTAACTGGGGCTTGGGGGACTGTGGCGGTGCTGCCGGTCTTTAACTGGGGCTTGGGGGACTGTGACTGTGACTGTGGCGGTGCTGCCGGTCTTTAACTGGGGCTTGGGGGACTGCGGCGGTGCTGCCGGTCTTTAACTGGGGCTTGGGGGACTGTGACGGTGACGGTGCTGCCGGTCTTTAACTGGGGTTTGGGGGACTGTGGCGGTGCTGCTGGTCTTTTACTGGGGCTTGGGGGACTGTGGCGGTGCTGCCGGTCTTTAACTGGGGCTTGGGGGACTGTGACGGTGACGGTGCTGCCGGTCTTTAACTGGGGTTTGGGGGACTGTGGCAGTGCTGCTGGTCTTTAACTGGGGCTTGGGGGACTGTGGCTGTGCTGCCGGTCTTTAACTGGGGCTTGGGGGACTGTGGCGGTGCTGTCGGTCTTTAACTGGGGCTTGGGGGACTGTGGCGGTGCTGCCGGTCTTTAACTGGGGTTTGGGGGACTATGGCGGTGCTGCCGGTCTTTAACTGGGGCTTGGGGGACTGTGGCGGTGCTGCCGGTCTTTAACTGGGGTTTGGGGGACTGTGACGGTGGCGGTGCTGCCGGTCTTTAACTGGGGCTTGGGGGACTGTGACGGTGACGGTGCTGCCGGTCTTTAACTGGGGTTTGGGGGACTGTGGCGGTGCTGCTGGTCTTTAACTGGGGCTTGGGGGACTGTGGCGGTGCTGCCGGTCTTTAACTGGGGCTTGGGGGACTGTGACGGTGACGGTGCTGCCGGTCTTTAACTGGGGTTTGGGGGACTGTGGCAGTGCTGCTGGTCTTTAACTGGGGCTTGGGGGACTGTGGCGGTGCTGCCGGTCTTTAACTGGGGCTTGGGGGACTGTGGCGGTGCTGCCGGTCTTTAACTGGGGTTTGGGGGACTGTGGCGGTGCTGCCGGTCTTTAACTGGGGTTTGGGGGACTGTGGCGGTGCTGCCGGTCTTTAACTGGGGCTTGGGGGACTGTGGCGGTGCTGCCGGTCTTTAACTGGGGCTTGGGGGACTGTGACGGTGACGGTGCTGCCGGTCTTTAACTGGGGCTTGGGGGACTGTGGCGGTGCTGCTGGTCTTTAACTGGGGCTTGGGGGACTGTGGCTGTGCTCCTGGTCTTTAACTGGGGCTTGGGGGACTGTGACGGTGCTGCCGGTCTTTAACTGGGGCCTGTGGCGGTGCAGTTGCAGTTGCACAGCTCTGTGTCTTGGGGGCAGTGTTGAAACTGAGTGGCTCATTATCACCCATTAGGGATCTGTGTGCATCTCTGGCAGTGCTTCTACGGTTCGCATAATGAGAGCAGGCGGACAGAGGATCCAAGGAATCTGGATGATTCTGTTACATAAGACGAAGACGGCCTCAACCTCCTCAGAGAGAGCAACAGAGACAGAGAGAGACAGAGAGAGACAGAGACAGACAGAGACAGAGAGAGACAGAGAGAGACAGAGAGAGACAGAGAGAGACAAAGAGAGACAGAGAGAGACAGAGACAGACAGACAGACAGACAGACAGACAGACAGACAGACAGACAGACAGACAGACAGACAGACAGACAGAGCAGGTGGCTAACAAACACACAGTACCTCAACAGCAAAATACTTTCAGGGTGGTTCCCGACAGGTGGAACAATGCCAGCCTCATCACACGGTGATGCCAATCGGTCCTGGCACTGTGTTTGGGCTTTGTTGATCTGCTCTGTGTTCTATGTTTTCAGTCATACAGTGTTAACAAAGATATATCAATTACCTCCAAATACACGCTTCTGTGAGCTGGGAATTTAATTCTCTCTCTCTCTCTCTCTCTCTCTCTGCAGAGCTAGCAGAGATTGTTCCCCGGGGGTATTCTGATCCGTCCAGGTCAATTAGTTAATGCTTATGTGCTTCTCATATGTAGGGTTATTTTGTGATGCTGGGGAACAAATGAAGAAATAAACTCATCCCAAACCCTCTTCAGTACTTATTCAACTCCCTGGGTACATCCCAATGGCACCGTATTCCCTATGCAGTTCATTTCCTGTTAACAAGGAGAGAGGCTAGTGAAGAGTAAACCATGTCTAGTCGTGTGTGTGTCTGTGTGTGTGTCTGTGTAATATGGGCCCTTTTCTGTTCCTTCTGCTTTCTGTTCCAGTTCTGTTTATCATGTGAGACTTAGCCCAACTGTTCCTGTTCTGTAACATGTTTATCATGTGTGACTTAGCCCAACTGTTTGTGTTCTGTAACATGTTTATCATGTGTGACTTAGCCCAACTATTCCTGTTCTGTAACATGTTTATCATGTGTGACTTAGCCCAACTGTTTGTGTTCTGTAACATGTTTATCATGTGTGACTTAGCCCAACTGTTCCTGTTCTGTAACATGTTTATCATGTGTGACTTAGCCCAACTATTCCTGTTCTGTAACATGTTTATCATGTGTGACTTAGCCCAACTGTTTGTGTTCTGTAACATGTTTATCATGTGTGACTTAGCCCAACTGTTCCTGTTCTGTAACATGTTTATCATGTGTGACATAGCCCAACTGTTCCTGTTCTGTAACATGTTTATCATGTGTGACTTAGCCCAACTGTTCCTGTTCTGTTACATGTTTATCATGTGTGACTTAGCCCAACTGTTCCTGTTCTGTAACATGTTTATCATGTGTGACTTAGCCCAACTGTTTGTGTTCTGTAACATGTTTATCATGTGTGACTTAGCCCAACTGTTTGTGTTCTGTAACATGTTTATCATGTGTGACTTAGCCCAACTGTTCCTGTTCTGTTAAATGTTTATCATGTGTGACTTAGCCCAACTGTTTGTGTTCTGTAACATGTTTATCATGTGTGACTTAGCCCAACTGTTCCTGTTCTGTAACATGTTTATCATGTGTGACTTAGCCCAACTATTCCTGTTCTGTAACATGTTTATCATGTGTGACTTAGCCCAACTGTTTGTGTTCTGTAACATGTTTATCATGTGTGACTTAGCCCAACTGTTCCTGTTCTGTAACATGTTTATCATGTGTGACATAGCCCAACTGTTCCTGTTCTGTAACATGTTTATCATGTGTGACTTAGCCCAACTGTTCCTGTTCTGTTACATGTTTATCATGTGTGACTTAGCCCAACTGTTCCTGTTCTGTAACATGTTTATCATGTGTGACTTAGCCCAACTGTTTGTGTTCTGTAACATGTTTATCATGTGTGACTTAGCCCAACTGTTTGTGTTCTGTAACATGTTTATCATGTGTGACTTAGCCCAACTGTTCCTGTTCTGTTACATGTTTATCATGTGTGACTTAGCCCAACTGTTTGTGTTCTGTAACATGTTTATCATGTGTGACTTAGCCCAACTGTTCCTGTTCTGTAACATGTTTATCATGTGTGACTTAGCCCAACTGTTTGTGTTCTGTAACATGTTTATCATGTGTGACTTAGCCCAACTGTTCCTGTTCTGTAACATGTTTATCATGTGTGACTTAGCCCAACTGTTCCTGTTCTGTAACATGTTTATCATGTGTGACTTAGCCCAACTGTTTGTGTTCTGTAACATGTTTATCATGTGTGACTTAGCCCAACTGTTCCTGTTCTGTAACATGTTTATCATGTGTGACTTAGCCCAACTGTTCCTGTTCTGTAACATGTTTATCATGTGTGACTTAGCCCAACTGTTTGTGTTCTGTAACATGTTTATCATGTGTGACTTAGCCCAACTGTTCCTGTTCTGTAACATGTTTATCATGTGTGACTTAGCCCAACTATTCCTGTTCTGTAACATGTTTATCATGTGTGACTTAGCCCAACTGTTTGTGTTCTGTAACATGTTTATCATGTGTGACTTAGCCCAACTGTTCCTGTTCTGTAACATGTTTATCATGTGTGACTTAGCCCAACTATTCCTGTTCTGTAACATGTTTATCATGTGTGACTTAGCCCAACTGTTCCTGTTCTGTAACATGTTTATCATGTGTGACTTAGAACAACTGTTCCTGTTCTGTAACATGTTTATCATGTGTGACTTAGCCCAACTATTCCTGTTCTGTAACATGTTTATCATGTGTGACTTAGCCCAACTGTTTGTGTTCTGTAACATGTTTATCATGTGTGACTTAGGCCAACTGTTCCTGTTCTGTTACATGTTTATCATGTGTGACTTAGCCCAACTGTTCCTGTTCTGTTACATGTTTATCATGTGTGACTTAGCCCAACTGTTTGTGTTCTGTAACATGTTTATCATGTGTGACTTAGGCCAACTGTTCCTGTTCTGTAACATGTTTATCATGTGTGACTTAGCCCAACTGTTCCTGTTCTGTAACATGTTTATCATGTGTGACTTGGCCCAACTGTTCCTGTTCTGTAACATGTTTATCATGTGTGACTTAGCCCAACTGTTTGTGTTCTGTAACATGTTTATCATGTGTGACTTAGGCCAACTGTGTGTTCTGTAACATGTTTATCATGTGTGACTTAGCCCAACTGTTCCTGTTCTGTAACATGTTTATCATGTGTGACTTAGACCAACTGTTCCTGTTCTGTAACATGTTTATCATGTGTGACTTAGCCCAACTGTTCCTGTTCTGTAACATGTTTATCATGTGTGACTTAGCCCAACTGTTTGTGTTCTGTTACATGTTTATCATGTGTGACTTAGCCCAACTGTTCCTGTTCTGTAACATGTTTATCATGTGTGACTTAGCCCAACTGTTCCTGTTCTGTAACATGTTTATCATGTGTGACTTAGCCCTACTGTTCCTGTTTTGTAACATGTTTATCATGTGTGACTTAGGCAAACTGTTCCTGTTCTGTAACATGTTTATCATGTGTGACTTAGACCAACTGTTCCTGTTCTGTTACATGTTTATCATGTGTGACTTAGCCCAACTGTTTGTGTTCTGTAACATGTTTATCATGTGTGACTTAGGCCAACTGTTCCTGTTCTGTAACATGTTTATCATGTGTGACTTAGCCCAACTGTTCCTGTTCTGTAACATGTTTATCATGTGTGACTTAGACCAACTATTCCTGTTCTGTAACATGTTTATCATGTGTGACTTAGCCCAACTGTTTGTGTTCTGTAACATGTTTATCATGTGTGACTTAGCCCAACTATTCCTGTTCTGTAACATGTTTATCATGTGTGACTTAGCCCAACTATTCCTGTTCTGTAACATGTTTATCATGTGTGACTTAGCCCAACTGTTCCTGTTCTGTAACATGTTTATCATGTGTGACTTAGCCCAACTGTTCCTGTTCTGTAACATGTTTATCATGTGTGACTTAGCCCAACTATTCCTGTTCTGTAACATGTTTATCATGTGTGACTTAGGCCAACTGTTCCTGTTCTGTTACATGTTTATCATGTGTGACTTAGCCCAACTGTTCCTGTTCTGTAACATGTTTATCATGTGTGACTTAGCCCAACTATTCCTGTTCTGTAACATGTTTATCATGTGTGACTTAGCCCAACTGTTTGTGTTCTGTAACATGTTTATCATGTGTGACTTAGCCCAACTGTTTGTGTTCTGTAACATGTTTATCATGTGTGACTTAGCCCAACTGTTCCTGTTCTGTAACATGTTTATCATGTGTGACTTAGCCCAACTGTTCGTGTTCTGTAACATGTTTATCATGTGTGACTTAGCCCAACTATTCCTGTTCTGTAACATGTTTATCATGTGTGACTTAGCCCAACTGTTTGTGTTCTGTTACATGTTTATCATGTGTGACATAGGCCAACTGTTTGTGTTCTGTTACATGTTTATCATGTGTGACTTAGCCCAACTATTCCTGTTCTGTAACATGTTTATCATGTGTGACTTAGCCCAACTGTTCCTGTTCTGTAACATGTTTATCATGTGTGACTTAGCCCAACTGTTTGTGTTCTGTAACATGTTTATCATGTGTGACTTAGCCCAACTGTTTGTGTTCTGTAACATGTTTATCATGTGTGACTTAGCCCAACTGTTCCTGTTCTGTTACATGTTTATCATGTGTGACTTAGCCCAACTGTTTGTGTTCTGTAACATGTTTATCATGTGTGACTTAGCCCAACTGTTTGTGTTCTGTAACATGTTTATCATGTGTGACTTTGCCCAACTGTTTGTGTTCTGTAACATGTTTATCATGTGTGACTTAGCCCAACTGTTCCTGTTCTGTAACATGTTTATCATGTGTGACTTAGCCCAACTATTCCTGTTCTGTAACATGTTTATCATGTGTGACTTAGCCCAACTATTCCTGTTCTGTAACATGTTTATCATGTGTGACTTAGCCCAACTGTTCCTGTTCTGTAACATGTTTATCATGTGTGACTTAGCCCAACTATTCCTGTTCTGTAACATGTTTATCATGTGTGACTTAGGCCAACTGTTCCTGTTCTGTTCATGTTTATCATGTGTGACTTAGCCCAACTGTTCCTGTTCTGTAACATGTTTATCATGTGTGACTAGCCCAAAGATTATCTGTTCTGTAACTGTTATCATGTGGAGTAGCCCAACTGTTGTGTTCTTGTTTACATGTTTATCATGTGTGAGTAGCCCAACGTGTTCCTGTTCTGTAACAGTTTATCATGTGGACTTAGCCCAACATTCCTTTCTGTAACATGTTATCATGTGGACTTCGCCCAACTGTTGTGTTCTGTAACCATGTTTATCATGTTTGACTTAGCCCAACTGTTTGTGTTCTGTAACATGTTTATCAGTGTGACTTAGGCCCAACTGATGTCCTGTTCTGTACATGTTTATCCTGTGTGGTTACTTAGCCCAACTGTTTCCTGTTCTGTAACGATGTATATCATGTGTGACTTTAGACCAAACTAGTCCTGTTCTGTAACTATGTTTATCACGTGTGACTTAGCCCAACCTGTTTGTGTTCTGTTACATGTTATCATGTTGTGACATAGGCACCACGTTTGTGTTCTGTACATAGGCAACTGTTTGTTTGTG